>NC_056725.1:608535619-608666888 GCF_019279795.1 Protopterus annectens | reverse complement strand
CAACCTCTCCCTCCAAATGAAGAAGAGGTCATCCACAAACCTCCTATAGAATCCCACATGCTTCCTAAATAAATTCAACTTAAAAAGCAGTTCCTCCTCCCATTGGGCCATGACTAGGTTGGCGTAGCTATTTGCACATGCTGTGCCCATAGCTACTTCCCTCTGCATGTAGATGTTATCACCAAATAGGAATAGGTTCGTAGTCAATACCGTTTCCAAAAACAATGTTAAAAGCTCAATTCTATCCCAACTCATATCAGTGTTCTTCTGTAAATACTGCTGTATTTTATATATACCATCCTCATTCGGAATAACTGTGAACAGACTCACTACATCCATGGTAACAAGAATGAATGGTTCACTGTCATTTAGTGTCTTAGTGTATTTATATAGGTCTATCAGAAATTGTTTGCTGTCAATTAAAATATGTTCACTATCCTTTACCAAGGGTCCTAAATAATATTCCAGATATAGGGCCAGTGCCTCAGTGACCCATCCCTGACCAGAGACTATTGGTCTCATGGGAGGGTTTACTAATGATTTGTGAACTTTAGGTAGTCCATTGAGTATCGGAATCAATGGATTATCTATCCTAAGATATTTGTACAACTCAGAATCTATATCTTTACTAGCTAATATATCTTCCAACATGCTATATACCATGGAAATCTTTTCCAAGACTAGTGACATATTAATAGTTTCATAAAACCTACTACCCCCCAACATAGTTGTCATGCTATCAATGTATTCAGCACGGTCCATGAGAACAACCGGCCCTCCTTTATCCGTTTTCCTGTTATTTGCCTACATTTTTAATACAGACCAATGACTTCTTATACAATGAATCACTGTACAGCATTTCTGTATCATTAAACTGTACATATTCAAGTACAGCATAAAACCATATCCCTCTGCTAATGGCTGTTTATTCTTTTAAAAATGCACAATTCAAGATGTAACTAAGCCACATGCTAAATATTTTTGTAAAATCAGTATAAGTAATTAACTGTTTTTTTTTTTTAGACTGGTGGGTTAAAATAAATCAGTTACACACCTTACTGAAATACTGACAATAATTGTGTAAATAAGACAGCTTCCAACAGTGAGTATGAAAAAAAAGATAAGTACTGGTAGCTACACAGCCTGAAGACTCCGTGCTTTCTGCCTGTAACCCCACTGACACAAAGTTCAGTGCACTGTGTGTATAGTTTCCACTGATAAACAACTCTATATTATAAACTTGGGTGCTTTGTACTTCCTGGGAATACACTGAACCAGTAGCTGCATAGCAACTGATTATACGAAAAGATAAATATGAAAGTCTTGTGGAGATATACATTTAAGAAACAATCCAATACAGGCTTTATGAAAAGCATATTTTTTTCTAATCGTGATCAATTTCAGTATGATTTGTGTCTAAACAGCCTAAAAGAATGAGAACATGAATGAAGTGAAGCTGCAGTGCAGACTGACCAGCAAGGGGTCTCAATGATTTATACACCAGACATCTTTTCATTCAAATATGTGTGTGTGAATGAGAGGGAGGGTAGAAGAATGGTGAGGATGCAAGGAGTAGAGGTGGCGAAGGTGGATGAGTTTAAATACTTGGGGTCAATAGTTCAGAGTAATGGTGAGTGTGAAAAAGAGGTGAAGAAGAGAGTACAGGCAGGATGGAGTGGGTGGAGAAGAGTGTCAGGAGTGATTTGTGACAGACGAGTACCTGTAAGAGTGAAAGGGAAGGTCTACAACAGGGTAGTGAGACCAGCTATGTTATATGGGTTGGAGACAGTGGCATTGACAAAAAGGCAGGAGTTTGAGCTGGATGTGGCAGAGTTAAAGATGTTAAGATTTGCACTGGGTGTGACAAGGGTGGACAGGATTAGGAATAAGTATATTAGAGGGTCAGCCCAGGTTGGAAGGTTTGGAGACAAAGCCAGAGAGGCAAGATTACGTTGGTTTGGGCATGTGCTGAGGAGGGATGCTGAGTATATTGGGAAAAAGATGCTAAGGATGAAGCTACCAGGTAACAGGAAAAGAGGAAGGCCTAAGATAAGGTTTATGGATGTGGTGAGAGAGGACATGCAGGTGGTTGGTGTGGTAGAGCAAGATGCAGAGGACAGGAAGAAATGGAAACAGGTGATCCATTGTGGCGACCCCTAACGGGAACAGCCGAAAGAAGATGATGATGACATCTTTTCATTCAAAGTAAAATTAAAGTTATGCACTTACTATAAATAAGTAAAAAACCAATAACCACCAGCTCCAGGTACAAATGAATCAGGCCCCAAATTGAAGTAGCAAGTTTAATGTCCACTGAATCTCCGATACAAAAGCAGCAAATATGATGTCCACTAAATCAGCTGGTCCTGATTCATTTGTACCTGGAGCTGGTGGTTATTGGTTTTTTACTAGTTTATATTTTCCGCCTTCAGCTCCTGTTCTTGTGTTTATCACTTACTATAAATGTTGAACTCCATGATCCATGTCTGTCCACTTCAAACAGAAGGACTGATCACTGCAGACAGCACTGATTTGCTATCTTTATGTTTTCCTCAAAGCTCAAACTCCTCCTATCAGTCACAAAATACACCTCACTTCTCTTCTTTCTCAAACTGAGTTTGCTAGCCGACTGCCTTCAGGTATTAGGAAAAGAATCAAACTCTTATCTGTCTAGAACTGACTACATGCCTTCCTTCCACTAAAGGGATGGTCGGTTAGGCCAATATGGAAGGGACAAAATACAGCAGGAGTGGAAGAAGGAAGGGTATGTTGAAGTGTACAGACGTGGATCACAAAGAATTATTGTTATGGTAACTAGGTAACTTTTGTGTTTGGTATGATTAAATCAGTCCACTTCCAACAGAAGGACAATTTCCGCAGTTGTTCATCTTTTTTTTTTTTTTAGGTCCCCAGTGAATTTCATCTACACTGGCCCAGTCCCCAGTGTCCCATGTCCACAATGGGTCTACCAGCATCCACTTACCCCCTTGACTTGCTTTGGTGTTGCTGGGGTCAGTTGTGGCTCTTAAGGGCATGCTGGGGTCTCAGCTGTTTGTGCTTCCATCTGTTTCTTTTTTTTTTATATGCCCTATCCACTTTTCACTTTCCTGCCCTCCACACTTGCTGGTTTGTCTGACAGCAACTGCCCTTTTTGAACCATGTCTCCCTTTATGGAACAACATCAGTGATCACCTATCCTATCCCCCATGATGGGCACACCCACCCCTCCATGCCACTCTATCAGACACTCATGCTGCTCATCCAGTTATACAGCTCAGGTGCCATCATTTAAAAATCATGGAAGATGGTGGCCACCATAAGAAGACCTAGATAACGACATCACATGAAGCATATAGTGTCTTGCAAAAGTGTGCAATGAAGCCAGTGCTGCAGTAGCACAAATGTCATCTACTGACCAGCTTCTGAGAAAGGCTAAAGAGGTAGCCATATATCTGGTTAAACAAGCTCTGGGTTTACCTGGAACTGTCTTATTACTACACAAGTAAAAATAAAAAGTACAATCTGACAGCCATCTAGACTAAGGTTACTTCAGAAATCTTCTGGCCTAGCCTATACAAAACAAAGAAAATGCAATGCTGATCAGTGTCTGTGTGATTTTTAGTCATACGCAAATAGAATCTCTTCTTTGCAAACTTCTAGGAAGTGCAACTTATACTTCATTTTCTTTGAAAATAAATCAGGGAAGAAAACTGGTAGACTAATTCATTGAGGTTAAAATCCAAAGCTGCTTTAGGCATGAAGACAAGGTTCATTCATAAGGTTACATTATCTTTACAAAATGTAAGATACAGAGGTCAGAAAGATAACTTCTAATTCCAAAATAAGTCAAGCTGATGCTACTGCTACTACAAATAAGGTCTTCCAAGATACATATTTTAACTATATTGCCACTGGTTAAATGCTTGAACTTATCAACTCTTCTACAATAAAGCTGAGGTCCACTAGATGAACCTAGTCGTTCAAAGATTTTATAATTTTTAAGAGATGGTAGAGTGAGTTAATGCCTTGGTGAAAATCAGAAACAACTACGAAATGTACCATTAGAGATAAAAAATTATCACCCTTATCAATGATGAACATCAGGAATATATATTTTTTAAGTATCTACTTCTTGCTTCGCAGCCAAGAGAAAAAAAGCTTATCCAAATAATATTGTTTACCATCTAGTAGAAGATCTTTGGTCTGCTGTTAGGATCTAAGTCACCCTAGGAAGTTGAACAGGCCACTGGCCATCAAAGGAAATGGGACAACAATGCAGTTAATCTGAACCACTGCAGAATATGGTGAAACTTGCCAGACAGATAAGATAGGAGACCTGGGTGGGGCTCTAGAAGAAAGTACAGAGCTACTTTTTGAAACTGCTTCACTGTAGCAAGAGATGACAACGAGGGTTCCAGGTTGGGAGCATGCTGCAATACCTGACAGATGTTAACCCCATTACATGCTGTACTCAGTACAGATACACAATAAGGAGAATGTTTTCCATTTTAAAAGATAACATTTTCTACTGCTGGGTTTTGTGGCATCCTGTATAATGTGTATTTTTCCTGAAAACTAGTTCTAACAGAGTATCAGGCTGACAGTATACAAGCTGTCAACCTATAGCTCTTCATGCTTCACTGCCCCAAACACCCTTCTTACTAGAGCAGAAGGGTAGAGATTTTTAGGAGGTGTAGAGGTTTATCTTTCCACTGCTGGATCAACCTAGGTAATAATGGTTGATGTTAAGTTGTCTATCTCGCCTTCATTCTTGCTGGATGGGTTCGGAGCCGACCTCGGCTCCGACTCGGCCACTCTAAAGCTCGAGAGTTGGTTCCACCAGCTCGAGGCTACCCCTATATCCCACAATCCTAGGCGTGAATTACCTCAGATCTCGTTTGCCGCTACAGCGATCGAGGTTGTTTTTCTACCGGCTCCAGGTCAGTTTTAATTAGATTAGTCTAATAACTGTTTAAACTTCCTTCAGCTTAGTTTTTTCCCTTTTTACCTTTAGTGTAGTGGATATTTTATCCTTTCTACCCTTATTCAGCCCCTTCTTCAAGAACTAATAAGTTCTTTCCTTAGGCCTTCGGGCCCTTCCATCCCTTACAGTGTGTGTATGTGTTTTTGGTAGGGGTTTATACCTTTAACTTAACTAAACTTTTCAGAAGTTTTGATTTAAAGTAATTTAACTTATTTTTTCTGACAGTGTAATCAGTGTGTGTGTGTGTTTTGTGTGTGGTTACACGTCGGTTCCTTGAAAATGTCCAAGGATTCAAAGGTCTCAGGCTTCAAGAAGTGTGACTCGTGCTGTCAGAAAATGTCTCTGACAGACGGGCACACTTCTTGTGTGTACTGCCTGGGACCTTTACACCTGCAGGACTCTTGTGCTGTATGCCATGGCTTCAGCCCTAGAGTCCTGCAGGAAAGAAAAAACAAACTCATACTAAGGGGTTTGCTTAAGCCTGAAGGTTCCCTATCTGTTACCTCGGGAAAACCTTCCAAGGCTTCTAAGACCTCGACTCCAGCTTCTGAGTCGAGGCCTAAGGCTTCGAAGTCTGCTACTGCATCGGCTCCGGCTGGAGCCGATGAGTCCTTGACTGCAGCTTCTGTGGTTCCCTCGGCTCCGGCTGGAGCCGAGGTATTGGAGATTCCTGGGTCGGCTCCGATCAGACCATCGGAGCCGACATCTAGAAAGAGGTCGAGGTCACCATCCCTTGGCTCCGTTCATTCGGCTCCAGCATCTCCCTTGCTGTCTGAACGGAGCCACAGATCTCACTCCTCCAGGTCATCGAGGCTCTCGGATCATGACCTCCAGAGGGTAGTGAGTCGACTTCTAAAGTCCGAGGCACTGGCCCAAATGCTTCAGAGCTCGACTCATCAGTCGATGTCTCAACCTATTCCCCTAAATATTCCTCCTCCGACTCCTTTGAGCTCGGAGCCGGGGCGTCTCAGAACCGAGACTGTGGTAGCGTCGGAGCCGATACATTTGTCTTCGGCTCCGTCGTCGGCTCCGATTTCTTCTTTTGAAGAATCTCGGCGCCGGACTTCCCTCGTCGGCTCCGAGGGGGTGAGTGGCATCGGACCCTTGTCCGACCCCCCTCTCCCTCTCGGTGCTTCGGCGCTGGTGAGTTCGGCTCCGACATTGGCCTCGGAGCCATCTCTGTCGGTGCCGAGGGAGGTTCTCAGCTTCTCGGAGCGGGGACCTCTGGCTCTGCCTGTCAGGGGTGCATTCGAGGTCATGCGGAGTGTGTTGGAACCTTGTTCAACGCCACAGTCGGCTCCGTCCGTCCCTCCCTCTTCGGTGCCTCAGGTTATGTCTACTCACTCCCTCATCCCTGACCACAGAGAGCCAGCTCCTCAAGAATCCCCTGTGGGGATCTCATCCTCTTCCGAGGCCTCCCCTGAATTGGCAGGGGAGCCCCCTAGGAAGAGAAAGTGTAAGAGGAAGCACATAGACTCACCTGAGTCTGTCACCTCTGACACAGATTTAGAGGATTCCGAGGGTTCCCCCCGTTCCCCTTCTGAAGATGTCTCCTTTGCGGACATTCTAGAGATCCTGAAACAGAGGGGAAATTGGCCAGCCCTTAACCCTTCGGAGGATGAATCTGTGTATCTTGAGGCGTTTGGCTCTCACCCTTCCACCTCCTGGGTGTCCCCCCCCCTTTGATCCCCTCATGCAGGTGGTGGCAAAGAAAGCCTGGACGGCTCCTGACTCAGTGGACCCTACCCCCAGGAGACCTAAATTTATAACAGCACCAGCTGACAAACAATTTCTGACCAAAGGTGTTTCTGTGGATGCTATGGTGGTAGCTGCTGCCACCAAGAAGGAACTAGCTGATCCTTCAGTACCTGTTCATCCCCCTAACAAAGAATCTAGGTCTATGGACAGGTATGGGAAGCGGATGTTTTCGTCAGCGACCTTCGCAATGCGTTCGCTGAACTACCTATGCCATTTCACCCAGCTCCAGAGAGACTTGATCAAGGAAGCGAGTGAGATGTTGAAGGATCCTACAGCTGTAGATTTTCAGGACAAAATGAACACCCAGCTGACTACCCTGAATTCGATAGCTAACTCCTCCATGCGCCTCCTTTCATATGCGGCTGATGGAGCGAGTAGAGCCGCAGGGACAGGTGTCGCCTTACGCCGGCATGCCTGGATGCGACTATGCAATTTTGCGGACCCCTTTAAAACGTCTTTCACTAATTCCCCGTTTGATGTATCATCTCTCTTTGGTCCTCAAGTGAAAGAAACCTTGACTAGGTGCGAGACGGATGGCAAAATTCTGTCTGCCGTCGGAGTCCGTTTTTCTACTCCTTCTAGACCTTACCCCAAAAGCCAGAAAAGTGGGAAAATGTGGTTCCGCAAACAATCTCAAGGGAATTTGCCTGACGCACAGAGTCGGTTCCCCTCCAGAGGCAGAGGGGGGAACAATAATTGTAGACGTCGCCCTAGAGGCAGAGAGGGGTCCGCAGAACCAGGGCAATCGAGAAACCTTTTCCGATAAGCCCTTTCAGCATCCCTGAGGTGTTGCCTGACTGTCCACCTTCGGAGGCAGTTGGGGGAAGATTGTCACTGTACCCAGAAGCCTGGCTATCCCTAACTCAAGACAAGTGGGTACAGTCCATCATTTCCGAAGGCTATTCCATTCCCTTCGTTCGCATTCCAAACCAATCAAAAAAATCCCTTCCAGATGTTCCACCCGCTCAAAGGGATCTTGCAGCTTTGGAAATTTCAAAGCAGCTTACAAAAAGAGCAATTCAGCCAGTTCCAGCAGACCAGCAAGGATCCGGAATCTACTCCAGGTTCTTTTTAGTTCCAAAGAAAACAGGGGACTGGAGACCAATTTTGGATCTCAGTATCTTGAACAAGTCGGTCAAGAAAACAAGATTTCGATGGTCACGCTTACAGTCCATCCTTCCCCTTTTGGGAAAGGAAAACTGGATGTGCTCTATAGACCTTCAGGATGCGTACTATCACATAAAAATGAACAGACGCTCCAGAAGATTCCTCCGCTTCAGGCTGGGAACCAGTCATTTTCAATTCAGGGCCCTGCCCTTTGGTCTCACCACTGCCCCCGGTGTTTACCAAATGCATGGCAGTGGTAGCTTCTCACCTGAGACGTCAAGGATTCCAGGTGTTTCCATATTTGGACGACTGGCTCCTCACAGCTCCCACCAAGCATCTTCTTCTAATGGCCAGGGACTACACCTTTCGCATTTGTCAAAACTTAGGCATTTCAATAAATTGCGAAAAGTCTGTTTTGTCGCCTTGTCGTACTATTACCTTCATAGGCGCAAATCTAGACACAGTCAACATGTCTGCGAGGTTAACAGATCAGAGAATAACAGACATACACAAACTGGTCTCGCTCCTCTTCAGCAACAACAGAGTCAAAGCCAGGTTAGTTCTAAAAGTATTGGGGATTATGGCGGCTGCCATACCTCTGCTTCCATTAGCCAGATTCCACATGAAAATCCATCAATGGATGCTCTTCACACAATGGTCATACCAGCAACTTCCGATGTCCCACACCATTATGATTACGCAAACATGCAAGAATCATCTTCTGTGGTGGATGTCTTCCCCTCAGCTCTTATTGGGAAGACCCTTTGTTCCTTCCCCTCCGGTTGCTACTCTGACAACGGACGCCTCCCTGATCGGGTGGGGGGGACATTATCAGGGCAGAACTGTCCAGGGCACATGGCAACCAGACGAATGCCACTTGCACATAAATGTTCTAGAGATGAGAGCAGTGCTTTTAGCGTTGCAAGCCCTTCAAGACTCTCTTCCCTTGGGAACGATAGCAATCCAGACGGACAATATGTCTGTAGTGTGGTATATCAACAAACAAGGCGGAACCAGGTCCTATCCCCTATGTCGAGAAACACTCAGACTGTGGCAATGGGCGATTTCTTCTCAGCGGTTTCTGATAGCAATGCACATCCCCGGGAAGTCCAATCAAATCGCGGACAAGTTGAGCAGAGCTATCCTCATGCCTCACGAGTGGTCTCTGAAAGACTCTGTTGTAAGAGAAATTTTTCTCAAGTGGGGTCAGCCTTGCTGCGACCTTTTTGCTACTCCCCAAAACAGCAAGTGCAGAGATTTTTTCACACTATTCCCGTTACCAGACCAGCCCAGCAGAGACGCTCTAGTCCAAGTTTGGCCCCGGGGACTTCTGTATGCATTTCCTCCCTTCCCACTAATCTCTCAAGTGATACAGAAAGCTATCGCTCAGAAGGCCTCATTGATCCTCATTGCTCCTTACTGGCCTCAACAGGTTTGGTTCCCCTTTCTACATCAGTTTCTGTTGGAGCAACCTTGGCATCTGGACCTAGTTCCAGATCTTTTGATCCATCAGTCGGGTCAGTTACATCGCTCCCTCCCCTCTCTGAACCTCACTGCTTGGTTCCTCCAGTTCCAACCTTAGCCAGGCTTCCTCAAATATCTCACTTGGTTCGAGATATTTTGATAGCTTCCCACAAATCTTCCACTCGAAAGATTTATCTGAGTAAGTGGAAACGTTTTGCCTATTGGGCTCAAGGAAGGGACTTAGATCCTTTCACTGCTCCCATCCATATGGTTCTTGATTTTCTAGCTGAACTCTTTCATGCAGGTTCATCTCCTTCAACTCTCAAAGTTCAATTGGCAGCTATATCTAACTTTCATGTGGGCATTTCAGAGTCTGCCATAATGTCCCACAAGCTTTGCAAAGCCTTTTTGGAGGGAGTTTTTCTACTCAGACCTCCTATAAGAAATCCTCCTCCCCCTTGGGACCTTAATTTAGTTCTCAGTTCTCTGATTCTCCCCCCTTTCGAACCTGCAGCTTCCTGTTCTTTAAATTTGCTATCATGCAAGACTCTCTTTCTGGTAGCTATTACTTCAGCTAGAAGAGTTTCAGAACTTCATGCACTCAGCTGTCGACCACCATATCTGTTGTTCCACAAAGACAGGGTATCTTTACGGACTAACCCGTCCTTTTTAACTAAGGTAGCCTCTGCTTCTAACCTTAATCAAAGCATTGACCTTTCTGTGTTTTTTTCCAGAATATTCTAATAGGTCTGAACAAAAACTGCATTGGCTAGATGTTCATCGTCAGTTAAGGTACTATTTGGACAGGACCAAACAATTCAGAAAAACTGACCAGCTGTTTGTCTCTTATGCGGTAGGCAGAAAGGGACTTTCTGTTTCTAAGGTATCGCTATCTAGATGGCTAACATCTCTGATTTCTATTGTTTATGAAATTAGACACCAAAAGCTGCCTAACAAACCTAAAGCCCACTCTACCAGAGCTTTGGCTACTTCTATAGCCTTACAACCAAGTTGAGGGAAGCTGAAAATGACAACAAAGAACCCAAGTACAGCTTCAGGGATGTTTGCCAATGAATATCCAAGAACCAAGTGGTGAAAACAGTAAAATAAACCTTCTTTATTAACGCTGTTAATTCCAACAAGTAAGACATGTTTTCGTTGCTGAATGCAACTTCTTCAGACAATGAAAGCTCCTGAATGCTTAGTTTAAATGCACCTTTAACAAATCACATGTTCTTCCAATTAAAAATTAAAGCAATATCCATTATAAAAGCTGTGTCCTTTAACTAGACATGTGTTCTGCCATATGGAACTTGCATACAAAATGCATATACACAAAGTTAACCTATATAATATGAAAAAACACATACATATATCTCTCATTGTCAAATAAATAAAACTACATATTACTTAATGATCTTAAAACAATATTAAAAACCTCTGAATATTAAAATGTATCTATACAATACTGGCCTTAAGTTTTAGTATAGGCTTGATGGAAATGTAGTCATTTAGACCCGTTTTTTTATTTGAGTCCAGGGAAATTTGCCAGTGAGTCTCCTTTTGTTCCAGCCTAGCCTGCCATGGTCCCCCCCTAGGATCCTTTTCTATACTCTCCAATACGAGAAATCTGTATCTGGCTGAAGGACATATTCCATACGGCTCACAGGCAAGGCAACGGAACTACAACAGCGGTTTCCGGAAGTATTCCTAATACCATAGACTTCCACAGAACGCCAAGGATTCTACAAACCAATGCTGAAACTGTATCGGGAGCGTCAAGAGAAGCGGATTTTTTCAACACGCCGATCTCATCTTTCCAAGAATGGTATAAGGATATACCTTCTTTCCACACATCGCGGAGCCCGAACCAAGCGCATACAAGGACTTATACCTTTCAGGACTCTATGAAGGCATTAGAATCCAGCCTATATAGGTACCGTAAACTTAATTTGGACAACAAATATTTAAAAGAATGTCTAAGTAAACGTTTGGTACCTAAGGGGCTTAGGATACACAAGTATTCTAATAATGTGGTCAAAGACAGTGAATTTTACAACGAGTTGGTTACAGCATTTGATATTTGTGGACTGGCCATAGTAGAGGCTATCATTAAAAACAATGATAAGGAGATCAATATGCTTGACAAGGAGATTTCTAAATATAATGAAGCAGTAACTACAGATCTCTTGTTTCAAGCACATGAAAGTAAAAACCAGTATTACAAATTAAGACAGGATATAGATAGTAAATGTGATATTATTGTTAAAAGGAAATGTAGAAAATTGCAGAGGGATATAAAGGAATACAGTGAGGGTCACCAGTATCCTGTGCCACCTGCTTCTCAACCCTACTATTTTAAACATCAAAGAACAGTTTCCTTTTCTGAGCAGTTACCCAACGAACAAGAACAGGGTTTGGACAGGCTAGATGAATGGGCAGTTGACCCATTACCAAGGAGGTCAGAAAGGATTCGTAATCAAAGGAGTGCATCTCAGTCTTTTTTGCCTCAAAGCCCCCCTCACAGGGGGAACACGAGGAACTACACGAACAGACATTAGGAGATACAATACAGTTCACCTTAGGTTTTACTGAACTGTCAAATCGGGCTATCCAGGAGTTTGAAACTCCTCCGAATTTATGTAAATCGGGGGATTTCTCCATCTATAATTATAGTCATTTGGAGATTACGGAAACTTTTTTCCAACTTTTTACCAAGGGCCTGAAATATGTCCCCAGTAGGTACAGTGATATCACTCAAGTAATAATAGATGTAAAACTTTTTATTAGGAAGCTCAATTTAGAGAACCTACTGGGTCATACAGATTATACTAGGGACGATACCCCGCACAGAACTAGTACTTTTAATCCACCACTGCATCCACAATTGAAAAATTTGGAAATGAGAATTGAACAAAGGATACGGAATCAGGGTAGACAGAACAAATATGTGTTCAATTTAACAAAATCTGAGAGACAGCTTTTGGAATCTTTGAGACAGGATCCCACCATCAGAGTCATGGAACCAGACAAGGGAGGGGGCATGGTAGTAATGGACCTGGTCACATATGAAGGCAAAATGTGTCATATACTTAACAACACTAGTAGATACACTACTGTATCTTTAAATGAGATCCATATAGCCTACAAGAAAATAGATCTAGCTATTAAACAGTTGTTAGAGGTAGGAGTGATCGATCAGGCCACCTATAACTTTTTACTTAATACGGAACCTAAAATACCTTCTATGTTTGGGGTTCCGAAGGTTCATAAGAATCCACTAGACCCCCCCCTGCGACCCATAGTAGCGGCCAAGGGTTCCAAGATTTCTACCATCTCCAAATTTCTGGATTATAAATTCAAGAAATTATGGCCTAAATCTTCCCATCTTCTTAAAGATTCCTGGGAATTTTTAAAGCAGATAACCCCTGATCTTATGGTACCCAATCTTAAATTTCTAACCATTGACGTAGTGGACCTGTTCTCTGTGAATCCACACGAAACAGGTCTAGAATGGTTGGATGAGGCCATTACATCTTGTCCGAAAGCAGAACTTAGGGACAATTTTTTGATCATGAATTTAATGAAATTAGTACTACATCATAACTTTATTCATTTTGGTGGAGAATATTATAAGCAAATTTCAGGTGTGGCAATGGGGGCTAACTGTGCACCGACGTACGCAGACATCATTCTTTCGATTTGGGAAAGTAAATTTGTACTTAATAGTAGCTTTAAACAACATTGGGTAGCTTACTATAGGTTTCTGGATGATATTTGTATTTTTTGGACAGGGACCTATAGTGATATTCAGGAATTTATGGAATATCTAGCTTCCACAACAGATTTCCTTACCTTTACGCATCAAATATATGATGATAAGGTTGACTATCTGGATGTTCTGCTTAGTAAGACATCACAAGGGAGTTTTAAATCTAATATATACAGAAAGCCCACCTATTCTAACAGCTATATTCACTTCAATAGCCTGCACCCGTTACATCAGAAAAAAAGTATTGTGAAGGGGCAATACGTCAGAACATCACGTATGACGTCCGAGGATGAAGATTTCCTCACGGAATGTCAGAAATTGATGTCCATGTTTCAGGAGAGGGGATATCCAGCATGGTTCATCAGTCCAATTCAAGAACAAGTTATTATTGGTAGAAAAGACAGATATGCCCCAGTGTTAGGGGTAGGAACTACTTCATCGAGACAAGATAGGAATGAAAATACCAATGTATTTGAGCACGCCTTTATCACAGAATATAGTAGTAACTCCAACGATATCAGGAATATTTTGGTGCAGGAATGGGAAGCATTCAAGGCATTTACAGATTTACCCAACCTGCAAGGCAAAGAAATCAAAACTGTTTTCAGTAGGGGTAGAAATATCAAGAGTTTGTTAGAACAGGTCCCCTACCAGAATAAAACAACACGTATCGTGGGGACATACAAATGTGGTACTTGCTCACAATGCCCTTATATTATACAGGACGAACAAGTGACTATTACAGCTTTAAATAGAGTTATTAAAGCTAGAGAATATTTCAACTGTAACAGTCAAAGAGTGGTATATCTGGCTATTTGCACACAATGTCCAGCATACTATGTGGGCAAAACAGAGCGTACACTCAGACGTAGGATATACGAACACATGTACGATGTACAAAAAGCCAACACTAATAATGCTTTGTACAAACACACCTTGATATGTCCTTCAGCCAGATACAGATTTTTCGTATTGGAGAGTATAGAAAAGGATCCTAGGGGGGGACCATGGCAGGCTAGGCTGGAACAAAAGGAGACTCACTGGCAAATTTCCCTGGACTCAAATAAAAAACCGGGTCTAAATGACTACATTTCCATCAAGCCTATACTAAAACTTAAGGCCAGTATTGTATAGATACATTTTAATATTCAGAGGTTTTTAATATTGTTTTAAGATCATTAAGTAATATGTAGTTTTATTTATTTGACAATGAGAGATATATGTATGTGTTTTTTCATATTATATAGGTTAACTTTGTGTATATGCATTTTGTATGCAAGTTCCATATGGCAGAACACATGTCTAGTTAAAGGACACAGCTTTTATAATGGATATTGCTTTAATTTTTAATTGGAAGAACATGTGATTTGTTAAAGGTGCATTTAAACTAAGCATTCAGGAGCTTTCATTGTCTGAAGAAGTTGCATTCAGCAACGAAAACGTGTCTTACTTGTTGGAATTAACAGCGTTAATAAAGAAGGTTTATTTTACTGTTTTCACCACTTGGTTCTTGGATATTCATTGGCAAACATCCCTGAAGCTGTACTTGGGTACTTCTATAGCCTTCCAAGACAGACTGCCTATTGACACCATTTGTGCAGCGGCTACTTGGGCTACTCCTCACACTTTCATTTCACATTATAAGTTGGATTTAGCTTCTAGGCATAGAGCTAACTTTGGTACCACTGTTCTCAAGAGTCTGTTCCGTTAGGCCACCCGGGACAAGGTGCTAGGGACGCGGTCCCATCCAGCAAGAATGAAGGCGAGACAGACAACTTAACATATAGAAGTTATGTTCTTACCATAACGTTCCATGTTAGTTGTCTTCTTCTCGCCTTCCCCCTGGCCTGGACAGACCTGGAGGAGTTTGATTATGACCTCTCTTTCTACCACCTCTTTGCTATAGCTATATGCTCTGCGGTGCATATTTTCCTGGATCAGGCTTTAGGTTACCTTTCCTCTTTCCCCTTGTTTGTAGAGGTGGACTTCCTTTCCAGTATTTCTGGTTGTATTTTTAGCTGGGCCTAGCTCACAAATGAGATCTGAGGTAATTCACGCCTAGCATTGTGGGATATAGGGGCAGCCTCGAGCCGGTGGAACCAACTCTCGAGCTTTAGAGTGGCCGAGTCGGAGCCGAGGTCGGCTCCGAACCCATCCAGCAAGAAAGAAGGCAAGAAGAAGACAACTAACATGGAACGTTATGGTAAGAACATAACTTCTATTTCTGACCACAGAAAGCCCTGTGGTCTGTCCAGCTGCTGCATGTCTGCGGTGAGGTTCATGCAAAAGACAGCATTACACTGTATTACTCTTCTGATGAGTTTGACTACAGTGCTGTCATACAATCCTGAGATCTGCATGTGATAGCATGTCTTATAATGTGCACCACATATATGTACTGGAAAACATTAAAGAGAAAAGTTATAAAGTAATGACACACATTGCAGTTCCTGACTTCACAACCCTTACAAGAGAATATACTAAAAAGTAATGCCATGATTATGCTATCCACTGTATCATTCCACAAGATAATTATAACTGACACATACAATTATATGTATATATATATATATATATATATATATATATATATATATATATATACATAACTAAACATATATCTGTACGTGTTCATGTCATTTGTCGGGGATGTGTTGAGTCAGCGATCTCGTCTTGGTGATGTGGTCCTCGGTAATGTGGGTAATGTGGGTTCTCAGGGAACTGATCTGAACCCTGCTATAGATATATATATATATATATATATATATATATATATATATATATATATATATATATATGCCATGAACTCATACAAATATATGTAGACGAGATCGCCAATTCAACACATCCCCAACAAAGGTAAGTGTATGTATTACAGAATGGAATCTATTCCCGTTTCCGTAATACAGTTAAAAAGTAAACAGAAATGTGTATAGTGGGGGGAAAGCCCCCCCCAGCATCCCCCCCCACCCCCCCTACTTAAATATACCAACTCTGATATCATACCACATTGGGGAAATGGGAATACATCCCATTCAGCATTACTTACCATTGTCGGGGATGTGTTTAGTCGGCAATCTCGTCTCAGTGATGGGGTCGTCTGTAACGTGGGTTTTCTTGGAACTGACACAAACCCATTTGTATATATACACAACATTGCACACACATGCAAACATTCAGACATATAAAGACATGTATATTCATCCATATCACATCCACAAACACACATATGTAAAACCTGTATGCAAGCACAACACATATGTATACATATATATGTGAACACGTGTACATGTAAATGCAATACGCACCTATGTACACTCAAATTAATATATGCCCCATGCCTTCACACATATATGTTCAGACACACACATAAGCAGATACACATATGTAAGTATACATACAAATATGTGGATATAACCTCATACACACACACACACACACACACACACACACACATATATACACATCTGTACACATATGTGCATATATATAAATATTTACACACATGCACATATACATATACAGATGCAAACAGACACATACTAATATGTATATAAACTAATACATACACACGCGTGCGCACACACACACACACACACACATATATATATATATATATATATATATATATATATATATATATATATATAGGTTCCCTTTAAAACATCTAAAACCCATAACATCTAATTTCATAACACTGAGACCAGAACATCTAAAACCTAAAATGTCTAAAACTCATAACATCAAATTTCATAACATCGAACACTAAAAATCACAGGGAAATAACATCCCCTACACATATAATGACACCAAACTACCAAACATACCTTTTACTATGTTTCTGCAGGGGGTCTTGATACAGTGGGGTTAGGAAATTAACTTTTTCCCACTGTAGTGTGATCTTGGAGATGGTATATTTAATTTACGGGGGGAGGGGGGGCAGAGTTTGGTGTCATTATATGTGGAGGGGATGTTATTTTCCTGTGATTTATAGTGTTCATTGTTATGAAATTCACTGTTATGAGTTTTAGATGTTCTGGTCTCAATGTTATGAAATGAGATGTTAGAGATTTTAGATGTTTCAAAGTAGACCCATATATATATATATATATATATATATATATATATATATATATATATATATATTTACATTTGTTAATCGGGAGTGTCCGACTTGATGTAGGTCCATTTTCAGCTGAGGCCCGGAGAGAAAACTCCACAGTTAAAACAAACAGACAGTAGTTACATTGGATTACATAACGAATAACAATTTAACATAGCAATTACTTACAACATATTTACAGATGAAGAACATAGTACATCAGGAGACAACTAGAATCTTTATCTGTGATATATATATATATATATATATATATATATATATATATATAAAACATTTTGTTTTATAAGCGAGACTATATAGCTATTATGTGAATGTATATATTAATGATAGCAGAATCCGGTACAATAAAAGGCTGTCCCAAAATTTAGGCAGTACTTCCAAGGTAAAAATCCAAGCAGTAGATCTGTTGTAAAGTTTTAATGTCCAAGATAAAAAATCAATCCAATACGACTAAAGACAGTAACACAAAAAGTACTTCCATACATCAAAGGTTGAGCGCTTTCATCTCCCCAACCAGAGACTTCTTCAGAACAAATAAAAGTAAAGCAAGCCCCATTTTATACAAAACTTGCTAATTCAATTAATTCATTAACCAATTAACTATGGATAACTACATAGGCTTACAAGTGGAACTTAAAGCAAACTGTTTACTTTCATAGATTTTCTGCATGGTGCTGCAGTCCTTCCCTCATTATGTCATCTTATGGAGTGTCTATTAATCTGAGAGGTGAGTGCTAGCAGGGAGGACAGGGAAGCTTTGGCTGCACAGTCTGGGATGTCAGCTAATTCCCTAATGGCTTTGTCTAGCAGGGCTAAGGAATACTTGGTCATGTGAGTCTGATAGTTTGTGGCCGTGAAGAACAGGGTGGCTGAAGTATAGATTTTCTTCCCGAGCCGTTCCATTAGCTTGCTGTCTTTGTCAGCTGTAAGAATGGTTGTAGACGGGAGAAGTTTGGAAGCAGTGGAAATGGAGATAGTGGCTGGATCAGCTGGAGTGCACTTAAGTAGAAATGTTTCTGTTTCAGGGACATTGTACAGTCAGTCAGCTCTGAGTGGGGCTGGAGACTGGGAGTCAGGGTTGATGGATGCAGAAGAAAAGGCATCCAGGAAGGCTGACAGTATTGGAGGGATAGCAGAAGGACTGGGGGACTCCATCTGTATGAGGTCATAAAACCTCTTCTGCACTTCAGTCATGTGAGTGGATTCTCATTTAAAGTGGGCTTTCATTTTGCAAATAGTTTCCCCAAAGGTTAAAATCCTCTACTGGGGAATCAGGCTCAATGGAGCCTTCCTCTGGTGATCCATATCCCAGGGGTAGGAGATCTGTGAGGAGTAGGAGAGAGAATCTTCTGAGGAGTCAGAGAGTTCTTCGTCCACTTCTTCTTCCCTCCTTTCTGTAGCTTGAGGTCTAGGACTTAGAAGGGGAGGAGCAGTGCTAGGGGTTCCTGTAGTAGAAGGCCATAGGGCCATAAAGGTATTGAAAAGGCTTTGGCTGAAAGCTTGCCAGTCAAGCATGCTTTCAGACAGAGGAGAGATATGTTTTGTCTTTTGTTTTTTCTTAAGAGGCCTAGCTGACATCAGACTGGGAGAAGGACTCGAGTCAGACGTAGGGATGGCATTGGCGGAATCCAACAGGCGCGCAGACAGTGCTGGTCCCCCCCAACCAGAGTCTAAGGTAGATGCTGGTAAAGCCTCTACAGATGTGCCACCTGCTCAGGATTGTGCGGCTTCCTCATAGGTACACGCTTTATCCAGACTGGCGGAAGCCGAGTCCTCAGCCAGGCCGATGTTGGCCATAGGCTGAGGTACAGGCGCAGCTGAAGAACTGGGCCACATGGTCTTGGCCCTCTTCTTAGGTGGTTCTTATGGGGATTGGATGTGGCTTCCATCCCTAATGCAATTTGTTTTAACCGCTGGTTCTCTTAATAAAGGTTAACAGCATGCAAACGGCGACGTAAGGTCTTAGGTACAAACGCTTGACAAATAGTGCAGTTCTCATGGTCATGTTCCTTACCTAAACAAAAGAGGCACTGGTTGTGGGTGTCTTTGTGGGGAATCTGCCAGCCACACTTTCACTTGCCCTTTCCAGATGATATGAACAGACTATATATCAAACAGAGAAGGACTGAAAGGATCTCCATTGGGTATTTATCTAAATGTTTCTTAATCTGACGTCCGCGAGAAGCAGGAGCACCTGTGGCACAACTGGTGGCTGAAAAGTTCTGAGGGCTGGTGTGTGCAGACGTCACTCTTATGGCCCATGTTCCTGCTGCCACGTCAGACGTCTGACGCACCTAGAGGGACTGAAAATCTTTGGAATCCTAGCTGGACGAACTGGAAAGGAAGAAGGGTAAACCCATATGTAGAATATTGCAACATTGGAATAAAAGGACATTGGTAGTTATGCTACTGCTCTTTGTTCCTGCATTTGTGAACCTGCAATGAATGTTATTGCTTTCAGTGCACCTACCTGTCACCAGATATTCTGTAAGATGCTTCCAGTACAAATAAAAAATAAATGTTTCTTTGTGGATATGACACTCTCATGCTACTACTTTTATTAAGAATATGGTCACAAACGTCCCTGGAGAGATATTTAAACCAAGGTGGTTGCCTCCTGTTCTTGCTGTAGGGAAGGAAAGAAACATAATGTTCTGGGCTCAGCACAGTGACTTGTTTCTGCAGTCTTATTTATTTTTTGTTTCATATTACAACAACCATTAGAGGAGTATGAGAGCTAAGACTGAATTTCTTGTGTACACTCCAGAGTTGTCATTTTGTCAACTTATTGATAAAATGCACTTCCTTATTTACATTCCTAATGGTTATTTTGGCATTCTTTACTGCTTTCATATTTGAAACAATTTTACTACCTCATGGTACATCTTTCTTATGTGTTGCCATAGTTACAATAAGACATGCTTAGCAATTGCTACAGTGCGCTCAGAAATGTTGCACAAAGAACATTAGCAGTGTAAAGAAATGACTGAAGGAAGATTGTCAGTTGATGCAGATTTTACTTATAATGAAATGGACTAAACAGAGATAAAGAACATATTTTAATGGCTTACATCCAAGAGTGTGAAAGGAAGCAGCCACTATAATTTGTCATTCACTGACTTAACTGTTTTGTGAATTACAAAAGATGGATGCAGTGCTGAAAGTGTGGAGTGTAATAAATGTACTCATACCGAAGGATGGTTCTAAATGGAAGAGAGAGAGTTAAATATCAATGACCATAACCTGCTGCTACAGTGATGGAAACTGCCGTGAAAGTCAAAATGACCAAATTAATGAAAGTAAATGTTTGAGAAATAGTAAGCAACACAATTTTAGTAAGTGCACTATTTGATAATCTAGTTTGTTGGAAGTGTTTCTGGGTTTCAAGACAAGTGGACAGAATGAGAATTGCAATTGTTGCATACCTACATTAGAACAAACCATCTACATAATTCCTCAGTAAAGATTGAAGGAAAAGGTAATATGCATGGAACTAGTGCATAATATTGTTGTGTTGACACCAGACACAAGGTTTTAAGTAATAGTTTGTTTTGGTAAAGAGAATAGTTACATGCAGGGTGCTCTGGATCAACTTTAGGGCCTGTGTTATAGAGGATTACCGAATACTCAATTTATCTGAAGAAGAACAAACTAAAATATGGGAGGTGGTGAATGATGATTATAGACAGTTGGAAAGGGACTTGAAAACGCTAGTATGGGAAATAAGCACACAGCAGTTAAGTTTCACTGTGTAGATAAATGAAAATAATATACTTCAATGGTAATAACTCAAGAAAGGAATACAGCCTATATAGAATGTTGCCCCAAAGTGCAAGTGAAAATATTTATGTCCATGAATTACTCTTATACCACAGTTTCTGCATATTAGCTCCACACATTTAGGAATCCTTTCCAACTAAACCACATTTAACCTCCAAGTATCCCAGCTTCCAAGGATAACTAAAGATGTTTCTTCTTCAAAAAGCAAAATGCAAATACTTCCAAACAGGCAACATCACCTGATAACCAAACAAACCCTGATGGCTCTCTACAACCTCACCTACTTTCCTCTTATACCCACTTCTCATCTAACCCCAAGACCTCTCTAACATATAGGTTCAGAGATAAGTACTAGGCTAGCTACCTTTGCAAACCATTTTAAGCCTACCAGATTTCCCTCTTGCTGCTCAAATTAATCTATCCCATTTGGTGTTAGATTGGTCTTATTCATCTCATGGCCAATAAAAAGAAGTTATGTACCTACCATAACGTTCCATGTTAGTTGTCTTCATCTCGCCTTCCTTCTTGCTGGTTGGGTTCGGAGCCAATCCTCGGCTCCGACTCGGCCATCTTCAATAGCTCGAGAGCTGTTTACCGGCTCGAGGCTACCCCTTATCTCATAATGCCTAGCGATAGCTACCCAGATCTCATTTGAAATAGCTAACTCCAGACATAACAACATAATAAAGCAGTCAAGAATCAGCTGACTGTACCTGCCATATTCTCTTAAGTCAATAAAGGAAACAAGAGAACACACAGCCAGTGAAACAGAAAAAAACTCCTCTCAATCCACTAGGACAGGGGGATGGAGGGTGGGACGCAAGAAGGAAGGCGAGATGAAGACAACTAACATGGAATGTTATGGAAGGTACATAACTTCTTTATGTTAAGTTGTCTATCTCGCCTTCGTTCTTTTTGGTTGGGACAGCATCCCTAGCACCTAATATCCTGGGTGACTCAGTGGAACAGACTCTTCAGAACAGTGGCACCAAAGTCGGCTCTGCTCCTGGAGACCATATCCAACTTGTCATGAGAAATAAAGGTATGAGGGTTTGCCCACGTGGCAGCTGCACAGATGGAATCCATGGGCAACCTAGACTGGAAGGCTACAGAGGTGGCCAAGGCCCTAATAGAATGACCTTTCGGTTTAATAGGTAATTGTTTGTTCCTTAACTGATAAATGAAAGAAATAGTGTGTGACAACCATCTGGACAAGGTTACCTTGGAAACTGGGAGACCTTGTTTGCCCAAGGCATAAGAGAGGAATAGTTGGTCCGACTTCCTTACTACTTTAGTTCCATGCAGGTAAAACTGCAATTGCCTATGAACATCCAGTTGGTGTAGTTTGTATTCTGCCTTGTTGGAATGATTAGGGAAAAACACAGGAAGATCTATAGATTGGTTTAAGTTACTTTCTGAGCAGACTTTAGGGAGAAATGAGGGATTAGTCTTCAGAGCAACCCTGTCCTTATGAAAAAACAAGTATGGTGGACGAACACATAGCGCCTGAAGTTCGGAGACACATCTGGCTGAAGTAATAGCTACCAGAAAGAGTGTCTTCCAAGATAGGAACTTGATAGAGCAGGATGCTGCTGGTTCAAAAGGGGGCAGAATTAAGGTGGTTAGGACTAAATTAAGGTCCCAAGGAGGAGGGGAATCTCTCACTGGAGGCCTAAGAAGAGTTGTCCCTCTCAAAAAAGCTTTACATAGCTTATGAGACATAATGTTAGAGTTCGAAAAACCAACATGAAAGTTAGAAATGGCTGCCATTTGTACCCTGATCGTAGAAGAAGTGGACCTGGAATTAAAAAGTTGAGCTAGGAATTCCAAGATTTCATGGACTGGGCCTGAAAAGGGATCCACATTCCTAGTCTTTGCCCAATAAGAAAAATATTTCCATTTGCTAGCATAAGTTTTACTCGTTGTAGACTTGTGAGAGGAGACGATAATGTCACGGACTGCTGGAGAAATGCTGGGAACCCTGGCTAAGGTTAGAAGTGGAGCAACCAAGATGTGTGCTGGAGTGTTTTGAGGGATTGATGCAACCCGCCTGATTGATGAACCAGGAGGTCTGGAATTGGGTCCAGAGTCCAGGGTTGATCGAGAAGGTAACGGTGCAGGAATGGGAACCATATCTGTCGAGGACAGTAGGGAGCAATGAGGATCATTTTGCAACCCGACGATATTGCTTTCTGTATAAGTTTGGGTATCAGAGGGAAAGGAGGAAAGGCATAAAGAAGTCCCTGGGGCCAATCATGGACTAGAGCATCTCTGGGTATGTGACCCGGAAGCGGAAGAAGTGAGAAGTAGTTGCTGCATTTGCTGTTGAAGGGGATGGCAAAGAGATCGCAGCAAGGCTGTCCCCACTTGCAGAAAACAAGATTCGCAACTTCCTGATTCAGAGACCACTCATGAGGCATGAGAATAGCTCTGCTGAGCCTGTCCACTATGACGTTGGATCTCCTGGGGATGTGTGTCGCAATCAGAAAACGTTGGGAGGAAATCGCCCACTGCCAAAGTCTGAGTGCTTCTCGACACAGGGGGTAGGACCTGGTTCCGCACTGCTTGTTGATGTACCACACCACTGACATGTTGTTCGTTTGAATAACAGTGTTCCCAGGAAAAGACAGTCTTGAAGGGCTTGCAACGCCAGAAGCACGGCTCGCATTTCCAGGACATTTATGTGTAGATGGTACTCGTGAGGTTGCCATGTGCCTTGGACTGTCCTGCCCAGATAATGCCCCCCCACCCTATCAGGGAGGTGTCTGTCATCACTGTGGCTACCAGAGGGGGTTGTATGAAAGGTCTGCCCTGAGGAACTAGTGGGGAGACCATCCATCAAGAAAGATGCCTTTTGCATGCATCCGTAATCATGATCTTGTAAGTCATGGGTAACTCTTGGAAAGACCACTGCGTAAACAGAAGCCACTGAAGAATCCTCATATGAAAGCATGCCAGTGGGATTAGGAGAATGGCTTTTGCCATGGAACCCAGAGTTTGAAGGATGTACCTGACTTGGATCCTTTTGCTCTGCATCAGAACCTGTACCTGCTGACGAATCGCGGACACCCTTTCTGGTGGTAGTCTTGCAAACATATCCCTTGTGTCTAAGTCTGCTCCTATGTAAGTGATAGATTAACAGGGCAACAAGGCAGATTTTTCGAAATTTATTGTAATGCCGAGCTGTGAGCAGATTTTGATTGTGTAGTCCCGTGCTTGTATGAGTTGATGCCTGGTGGTAGCAGTAAGGAGCCAATCGTCTAGATACGGAAACATCTGGAATCCTTGATGCCTCAGGTGAGCCATGATCATTGCCATACATTTGGTGAACACCTTGGGGGCTGTGGTGAGACCAAAGGGTAGAGCTCTGAATTGATAATGACTGGCCCCCAGCCGGAAGCAAAGATATCTCCTGGAGTGCCTGTCCATCTTTATATCGTAGTACGCGTCCTGAAGATCTATAGAGCACATCCAATTGTCCTGACCCAGAAAGGGTGGAATGGACTGTAGCGTGACCATCCAAAACTTCGTTCTTTGCACAGACCTGTTTAGTCTGCTGAGATCCAGAATCGGTCTCCAGTCCCCTGTCTTTTTTGGTAGTAAAAAGAACCTTGAGTAAGTTCCAGATCCATGTTGGTCTGCCGGGACTTCCTGGATGGCTCTTTTTTCTAGCAGTTTTGAAACTTCTATTACTGCTTGCTCCTTCAGATTGGGTGGAACATCTGGGAGGGTCTTCCTTGACTGTAAAGGGGGCTGATGGAAGGGAATTTTGTAACCTCCGGATATAATGGACTGTACCCATCTGTCTTGTGTTAACCTTCACCAGGCTTTTAGGTACAGTGAAAGTCTTCCCCCGACTACCTCCAGAGTTGAGCAGCTGGGCAACCCATCAGGGATGCTGGAAGGGCATCTCTGTTGCCCTGGTTCTGCGGACCCCCTCTGCCACGAGGGTGGCATCTATTATTATTGTTTCCCCCTCTGCCTCTGGAGGAAAAATCACTACGTGTGTCAGGCAAGGCTCCCTGAGATTTAGGGAACCACATCTTTCCACTCTTCGAACCCTTGGGGTAGGGTCTAGAGGGAGTGGAAAAAAGTACTCCCATGGCAGAGAGAGTCTTGCCTTCTTGCTCACACCTAGTCAAAGTGTCTTTCACCTGTGGTCCAAAAAGAAAGGAACCGTCAAAGGGGGTGTTGGTGAAGGATGCTCGAAAGGGTTCCGCAAAGTTACACAGCTGCATACAGGCATGCCTCCTAAGGGTCACCCCATTACCAGCGGCAGTACTCACCCCATTGGCTGCATAGGAAATGAGCCTCATGGAGGAGTTAACAACAGAATTAAGCGTCGCTAGCTGGGAAGCTGCCAGCTGGCTTGTGCTCCCTCAGCTGTTGGATCTTGGAGGGTATCCCCGAGCTCTTTAAGGAGATCCCTTTGAAGTTGGGTAAAATGACACAGGTAGTTCAGTGACCTCATAGAGAATATCGCTGAAGTGAACATTCGCTTCCCATATCTGTCCATCGTCCTAGACTCGTTGTTATGGGGATGGACAGACAAAGAGGTCTCCGCTAACTCTTTTTTGGTGGCTGCTGCTACCACCATAGCATCAACAGGGACACCTTTTGAAAGGAACTGCTTATCTTGGGGTGCTGTAATAAATTTACTAGGTCTCCTTGGAGTTGGTTCCACTGTATCCGGAGCTGACCAAGCCTTTCGAGCCACCACTGTCATAAGTGGATCGAAAGGCGGAGACACCCAGGAGGTGGAAGGTCGGGAACCGAAGGCATCCAGAAATACAGACTCATCCTCAGAAGGGGCTAGAGGATTCCAGTTCCCCCTCTGCTTAAGCATTTCTAGGATGTCCGAGAAGGAAACATCTTCAGAGGGGTATCTCGGGGACCCTTCCGAATCATCTAAGTCTGTATCAGAAGTGACAGACTCGGGGGAGTCAATGTGCTTCCTCTTACACTTCTTCTTCTGAGGGGGCTCTTCTGAGTGATCAGGAGAGGTCTCAGAAGAGGAAGAAACACCCAATGGGGTGTCCTGGAGCATCGGTTCCCTACACTTAGGGTCTGGAGGAGGAGCAGAGGTTGGCACAGGCACTACAGGGGACGGAACCGGTAGGGCTGATAGTGGAGATGACTTAGGGGACAGCACACTCTGCATGACATCGAAGGCGGCCCTGCCACGATGCAGAGAAAGCTCCGGTTCAGAAGAAATAGGAATCTTTCTCCGCACCGAGGGCGACGGCTCCGAGGCTGATGTAGGAGCCAAGCTCACCAGCTCCGAAGCTCTGAGAGGGAGAATGACATCAGACAATGGTCCGATGCCACTTGCCCCCTCAAAGCTGACGAGGGAGCCCCGGCACCCAGATCCCTCGATGGAAGGCACCACCGAGGGAATCAGAGCCGACATCGGAACCGAAGGAGATAGAGTTATCAGAGCCGACGGTTCCACTACTCGAACCCCAATGAACTCCGGCTCCGAACACATTGGAGTCGGAGGAGGAACATCGAGAGAAGTGGATGGAGCCGATACCTGTTGAGGAGGGCTGGACAGCAATTTGACTAGTGCCTGCGACTTTAGCAACCTACTGACCACTCTCTCCACATTGTGATCCGACAGCCTAGAGGATCGAGAGGAGTGAGAGGATCGGTGACTACGCTCGCTCTGAAGTAAAGGAGACCAAGGAGCCAAATGCACCGATTCTAGTGAAGGGGACCACAGCCTCTTGTGGCACTGCGATGGCTGCGAAGCCTCTGATGGATCCGACGGGGAGGTTGTTTTGTCGGTGCCAGCTGGAACCGACATAGAAGGTAAATCCTGAACTGAAGACTGCTCCGAACTTGGAGCCGACGGCTTAGTGTATTTAGGGGATTTCACAGGCTGTGAGCTCTTGGCCAGTGAATCCTAGGGTTTTAAAAGACCCCTAAGAATAAGCTTATTCTTACACTCCTGCAGGACTCTTGGGCTAAAGGCATGGCAAATAGAACAATAGTCCTGCAGGTGCACAGTGCCTAAACAATAGACGCAAGAAGTGTGCCCATCTGTCAGAGACATTTTCTGACAGCATGAGTCACACTTCTTGAACCCAGAAACCTTGGATTCCTTTGACATCCTTAAAAGTAGAAGGAAAAACAATTATAACAATAACAACCAGAAGCAATATACAGTTTACAAAAAACATACTACTAGAAAGACTATAGATAAAGTTTTTTTTTTTAAGATAATAGGAAAGCCTCTAACTTAAATGGCTATCCTATAAGAGAAAGGCAGAAGGAAAGCCGCTAACTTAAACGGCTAACCTGACAAGAAGGGGTGGGGGGAGGGGTGGGGGAGAAAACTCTAAGTTAAACAAGTTCTACAAGAAAAGGGAGGGATACTATAAGCTAAACAACTATCTACCACAAAAAACAAAACTATCGTTAATAATAAAATACTTGAAGGGTTGAATTCTAGTGAAGAAAGTTATACAAAAAACTTTATACAAGCCTGAACCAGAAAAACGACACCTCGCAGCTGAAGCGGCAAATGAGATCTGGGTAGCTATCGCTAGGCATTATGGGATAAGGGGTAGCCTCGAGCCAGTAATCAACTCTCGAGCTAATGAAGATGGCCGAGTCGAACCCAACCAGCAAGAACGAAGGTGAGATAGACAACTTAACATTTATGTATTACCTCTAATGAAAATAACTGAGATTGTTACATAGATAATTTGAGCAGAACAATGCATCGGATAAAGCATTTAGGAGCTACCCTTATTTATTAGTAGTACAGTTGGCAGTCCTGGGGGAAATGGATGAACTTTGTTTTACATGGACTAGGAGTCTATTGCCATGATGCTCCTTTTCAAATAGCTGCGTCTATAACACCATATAGAACAGTGTCATAATATCTGGGCTTTTGGCCTAATCCCACCCATGAAGTTATCATAAAAATGTGTAGAGAAGGGTAAACTGATTCAGGGAATCTCTCAGATTTTTCAGTCCTCCTTTTCTAAAATTTCCAAGGGATTCTCTACCCCCCTCATCCAGTTTTGGCAAGAAACAAAATAGCAGTCTCAGCAAAATGTTGATAAACAGATGTTTAAAAAACAATGGCAAGGGGGTTCCAAAAAGAAAGCAGGAATCTCCAGAAAACAAAAAATAGTTAAACAAGTCAGAAAGAGTATTTAAGGGACCATGTCCCACCTTCCCTGACAGTCCCTTATCCCTTCCAGGAAGTATGACTCTCCATTTCTCTCTTTGGTAACAGGTAGGTTCAGACAAACAGGTTCTGAAGATGACTCAACAAAGTTACAGACAGCAATGAAAGGAAATTTCTCCCTTTCAGGGAGTTATTCTTCATCCACCAGATCAGACTGTTTTCCCTCATCTCCAACATGTTGTCTCTGGGAATAATCGAGCTAGTTCCTCCTTTCCAGTTAGGGAAGGGTATTTATTCAGGGATGTTTCTGGTGCCAAGGAAAGAAAATACTTGGAGACTAGTTCTTGATCTTTATTTCCTGAACCTATTTGTGATAGTGCCCAAATTCAAAATTCTGTCACTTCACAGCTTCTTATCCCTTCTTTCCCACTCAAGTCTTTTGGTAACACTAGATTTAAAAGTTGCTTATAATCACATACCTATTCATCCAGATGTCAGGCATTTCTTAAGGTTTTGTGTGTATGAATCTCATTATCAGTTCTCACCCTTACCTGTTGGACTATCCACTGCTTCAAGAATGCAGAGTTTTTTTTCAAAGTGTCAGGAATCGCTCTCTCTCTTGGGTGAGAGATCTCATATGCAGGCTGGGATTTCAAGAGACTATTCAAAAGTCTTTCTTGACTCTATCACATAGAATTTTGTTTCTGGGGTGTCTGTTAAACACCTCAGTACAAAGAGCTTTTCTTCCACAAATAAAAAAAAATAGATCTTTATCTAGATCTGTTTCAAGGGTTCTACTCTCAGACTTCAGTCACTGTAATGGTTTACCTCAGGATTCTGGGTCTCATGGGATCTGTGATTTTTACAATACCCTTCTAAGACTCCGCACAAGAAAGACATAATTGTGTCTGATGTCTCTTTGGTCCCAGCATTAACGCCCATTAATTTTTCAAACTCCAGTTATGGAATTTGTCAGAAGAGAAATCACTTGGTGGAGTTATCAGATATCCCTAAATCCAAGTCCCTCCTTCTCCCCTCCCTGCTTCAAAGCAGTCAGACTTTACAGGTGCTTCCGACTTTGCTTTGTTAGACAAAATCAAAAGGATAAAAGTGCAAGGTATTTGGGAAAACAAAGGCAGAGGTAAGTACTTAAACATCAAGGAGATGCATGCTCTTATCAAGGCACTCAATTCCCTAAATCACCTGTGGTCCCCAGGACCTCTTCTGGTTACAGACAATACCACAGTACATCAACAAGCAAGAGGGGACAAGGTCTTAGCCCCCCTTTGAAAACTAGGTACGTTAACTAGGAATATAGCTGTACAGCACAATTGTAGGCATCTTACAAAATTGTGTTGCAGACAAGCTATGTAGGAACAAGGCAGACCCTCATAAATGGAAGCTAGATCAGATGGTCTTCCAAGAGTTAATACATCTGTGGGAAGTTCCTCAAGTAGACCATTTTGCCTTCTTTCTAAACAATCAGTTGACAAAATTCTCTTCCAGGACTTCATGCAAGAAAGTCTGGAAGATAGATGCCTTTTCTTTTCCTTGAGCAGGAGGTTTCTGTATGTTTTTCCATCTTTTCCATTGATATTCAAGGTACTGCTGAAGATTCAGAAGGAATGCCCACAAGTCATTGTGGTGACTCCCTTCTTGCCCAAGCAGCATTGGATCTCCCTTCTTATGGAATTGACCAAGGGCAATTACCACAACCTTCCTCACAGTTTGGATCTACTCATTCAATAACGGGGGTATTTGATACATCCTGACCCCAGTCCACTTCAGTTGACTGCCTGTGTGATAGGGTCTTAATATCCTACAGGCACCTGTTAATTGAGGATGTGCAGCAGGTACTTATGAAGGCAAGAAAGCTTGCTACTAGAAAATCATATGTAAACAAATGGAAAAGGTTTTCTAGTTGATGCCAACAACATAACCAGCACTCGTTCAGGGATAGTGTTTTTTTTTTGGTTTCACAATATTTGCATGAGTTACTATTCTATGGCCTATTTTAGTCCTCTGTCAAAGTTCATTTGTCAATCATTTCAGCATATCTGCCTGTGGGCCCCCTCTTTTAATGCATTCTCTTGTTAGAACATATTTGAAAGGGGGCGTGCATAAGAGACCTGTAAGAAAACTCTTTCCTTCAGTAGTACCTCCTTGGGATATTAATTTTGTGTTAGAGAAGCTAACACTTGCTCCATTTCAACTAGCTCATCTCTCTGACTTGAGGTTCTTAGCTTGGAAAACTATTTTACTCATTACTCTGACCTCTGTAAGAAGAGTATATGAGTTGCAAGCTCCTATGGAGGACTAAGCCTAGCTCATTTTCCACAAGGACATGGTTTCTTTGAGAACTAATCATAATTTTATGCCTAAAGTGGTATCTGAGATTACTTTAAGTCAAACTATCCATCTCTCTGTTTTCTTCTCTGATCCAAAACTGAGGAGGAAAGGATACTCCATACCTTGTAATTCTACAGACAACTCTGGTACTATCTTGACAGAATTAAATATTTCAGATCTTCAGATGAATTGTTCATTTCTTGTGAAAGTAAGAAGAAGGGACAACCTGTTTCAAAGCAGACTATTTCCAAATGGTTGTATCAGGCTAACACCATTTATTATTTCCACCACAATAAAACTACTTCAGACAGGGTCAAGGCTAACTTTACCAGGGCCCGACCATAATCTCTATATATTTTGTTTTGGAAAAATTTGGATTCTACAAGTATTATAAAAGCAGCAACTTGATCCTTTGTACATACTTTTACAAAGAACTACAAGCTTGATTCCTTCTCTAGGTCTAGATCAGGCTTTGCGAGGAATATTCTACATGGGCTCCTGAACCATTATCCTTCCAACTCATAAATGTAGTAAGTTTGGGTAATGTACCCATATAGCTTAGGCTACTGCAGCAGTGATCAATATGAAGAACATAGTACAGTTGTGTAAGTAAACTTACCATATCAGTAGATGTTCAAATGATCACTGCTGCAGTAGCCACTTCCTCCCTCCATCCCCCATTTTTTGTAATGTGTTCTTTTGTAAGGGTGTAGACATTCATGTCTTTTTAAGCCTAACTATGCCCACTCAGAGTTCAAACTCCATCTGTCAGTTGGGATGAAAGCTGTAAAGGGCTTGGTGCCCAAAACAGTCTTTTAAACAGCATAGGTTGAGCTATCTAATGGTTTGGATGCATGAAAGGTGTCCTAAGGCTGTAGAAGCTAGCCAACTGTTACATCCTTGACAGGATATAACCCATATAGCTTAGGCTACTACAACACTGATCATTCAAGCATTTATTGTTATGGTAAGTTTACTTATACAGATGTACATTCTTCATAATATTTGTGCTTTTGGCAACTCATTGAGGATTGCAGGCACTAAATAGTGACAGACATATGAGCTACAGACTTCATATCCATAAAATGCATGTTAACGCAGAACCTTCCATTCTAGCAACTTCCTTTATTCCCCCATTGTTTTTGGCTGGAATACTTATGTTGTTGCTGGCTACTGCATGCTTGTGTGAAATAATGTAAAATACACCACTGTAGCCGTTAATTATTTATGTTTAATTTTTATTTCAGTCATACATCTGAGTGGTTCACAGACAACAAAAATAATTATAATTGTGTGGGGGCCTGTCTTTGTCTTTTGCATAACTTAAGTTGTCATTGTCTTAGGTTTCCAGGACTACTGTATAGTTATGTGAAAGAAGTGAATTCTTCACTCTGGCTGCGTATTATGTGCTTGAAACATAGTTGCAAAAATGACCATGTCCATTTAATTAATTAATTAATTACATTAATTTATCATTATAACAGAACATCAGCGATGTGCACATTTAACAACATGGCTGTAATTGCTGGGCATGGGGGGGGGGGGCTACCTTTGGTTGAAAATGACTGACCCTTGTTGAGTGCTTAACCTAAACAGTCTTTATTCTGGCTTTGTGTACCTAACATATATTTGCACGAAGCAATTTGGAACACTTTACTTTATGTTTATGTGAGAGAGAGAGTTGAAATAAATTACTGTGGCCATTATTATTACTATCACATATCTGAGGTGTACACAATCAAATCAGAGGGTATAATTGCTTGGTAGGGGTGCAGTCTGTGGATAAAAGTAACTTACCCTGCTTTTGTTTGATCATAACAATCACTGGTCTTGATCGGCAAGACCAACGTCATACAGTACATTATATTTTGCTGGATAAATGTAAAATGATTATTGCTTTAATGTCTGTTTGTATGTGTGTATTGTGGGAATGTTGCATGGGTAGCAAGTTACAGGTCTGGGCAGAATGCATGTGAAAGTAAACTTATCAGTGGCACAGTGGTGCTATCTCATATTGCGTAGTCTTTGGTTGAGCTCTTGTCTGTGGTTGGTCCTTTTTGGAGTCTATATGTCTCTGTATGGGTTTTATCCATGCACTGTGGTTTCTTGTAACATCCTAAGGATGCATCATAGGTGAACTGGTATTCCTTCAGTTTGCCTGTAGGTAACTGTGTGGGGTGGCACAGTAACACAGTGAGTAACCATGTAGCCTTCAATTCTCAGCTGGGATGCCTTCTCAGCAGAGTCTATATATCCTTCATGTGTCCATGTACACATTCTTCTGGTATTCATGTTTCCTTCCACTTCCAGAAGATATGCAGTGGCTGGATTGGCAAATCTGAATTATCTCTAGGTAACTGTGTAAGGTGACACTATGGCAAGCTGACTAGCATAATCACACCACAGCAAGAAGTACTCTGGTTCAATTATCATTAGGTGTGCCTTCTGTGCAATGTCTACAGCCCCTCTCTGGGGTCATATGCATTTTCTATAGGTGCTTCATTCTTCTCCCAGATTTCTAAATTTTCCATAGGTGCATGCATGGTGAGCATGTGATATGGAAAAAATTCTGACCATCTATTTGTTTTCCCTACTTGCATAGTAAGCTCTTGGGATGGCATTGGTTGTTCCCAGGGTTGCTGTAAGAGTTGGAAGGAACTTGACAACACTGGATAAATGGACAGAAACATGTCACTGTGTGTGTGTGAGTGTGTGTGTGTGTGTGTGTGTGTGTGTGTGTGTGTGTGTGTGTGTGTGTGTGTGTGTGTGCGTCTGTGTGCAGATGCACATCTTGTGATAGACCTGACTTATCAGGAGCAATGTTTGAGAGACTGTGAAAAAATATCAGTACATCTTGCAATAGTCCTAGCTTGTCAAGGATATTGTATGTCTGTGCATGTATGAAAAAATGTAATCACCAATTTTGTCTTTGGGCACATACAATATTAGAGGGTTAGATGCATAACACTTCTGAGTTAAAATAAAAAAGTAATTAACAAGTAATTATCTTTCATGAATAAGAATAAAATGCATCACTGTACATTAAGACTTTCAGAACTTCTGGACCCTCAGCGCTCTCATGCCCTCTGGCTGTATAAGGGCATTTTGACATAGGCTTAGTAGACAGACTCCATCCTAAACCTCTGACCTGGACCTTCCAGTCTAAAGCCAGCCAAGCTCATAAATACACAGAATGTCCCTATAGCCTGTGCGGGGGCTATGAACAATGTGGTCATTATTTATTTTACCTTCTCATGAATAAACCTCAGATGTATGCACAGAAAGTTGCTATAGTTTATATGGGAGCTAGGGACAGTGTGGTTATTAACTTTTCTCAAAAATCAAACATTGGAAATGTCACATTAGGCCATTGTAGCTTGCGTAGGTTCTATAGAAAGTGTGTTTATTATTTCTTTAACTTATCTTGCAATCAAACCTCAGAGGTTTATACAGAGAAGGTTGCTATAGCTTGTCTAGGGGCACTGCACTGTCTTGGAGCAACAAGGGAAGTACATTAATAGAATCATTTTTTTTAATTTTTCTCACACTCAAACACCAGACATGTACATGTATACTGATGGCTATTTGTTGTTGGGATGTGGTTAATGAGGCATCCTGTGTATATTTGTATTATAAAAGCAAGTTGAAATATTTTACTTTGGCCATATGTTCTCTCAGCTTCATCACAGTGTGACATCAGAGGGCTATATGAAAAGTGGTTGCCTTTTGAGAAGGCATAGTTTATATATGTATGACTGCAGTGACTTGAAATACATGACTGCAGCCATTTCTTCATTCTCTCTGATACCAGTGTAACACCAGAGGGGTAGGAGTGAGGAGGCATGCTGTACATATGTTTGACATTAACAACTTGAATTATACGACTTCAGCCATCTCTCCTTTCACTTTTATTCCAGTGTAACACCAAAGGGGTACACAGAAGATGACAATCTTTTTAGGAGGTCAGTGGGTTGAGAGGCAAGCACTATTCCCAGATAATGATTTATATTTCCTTGCAAGCATTTATCTTCACATTTTATTGGGAATTGCCATTTTGTCAACTTTGAACATTACTCCTTGGGGAAAATTAATTTCTTCCTTGAATGGAAAACAATAATTCTAAATTTCTTTCCATAGTAATGATTTTTTTTTGCTCAGGCCATAACTGGATTTAAATGTTGAGGGGGGAAATGGACCTCAGAGCATCTAGAGCCCCATGGCATTTGAGGGGGCCTACTATGCCCCAGATGTCCGCTTAATTCAATTATTTCCTTCACAGTTATTATACTGCACATTTTGGCCAGTTAAATTGTGTTGAAAGAATGCAAGAAATGAGAGTAAAGGAAGACAGAAGTAATCTGGATAGTATGAGGAGGTCAAGATGTTGATAAAACAGAGGAGCAATAAGGAATATGCATGGGTGAAGAATGGGTAGAGGGGAGTGACATGGTGCTCCTCGCCCATGGCACCATTTTACCTAAGGCTGACTCTGGAAACTGATTTGTACATTGGTCATGTTTTACACTCTGAGTTCTTGATTTCCAGTTTAAAGTTATTTTAAACCAGTCTGCAGGCCAGATAGTCATCAAACAATGCATTTAGCTCATATTTTAATTCTTATATTCTTCCTTCCTTTCTTGATGGCATAATAGAGAAGTATTTTTAGCACAGTATTGTATTAATACGTAATGTTAAGTTGTCCATCTCGCCTTCATTCTTGCTGGATGGGTTCGGAGCCGATCCTCGGCTCTGACTTGGCCAAAACTAAAGCTCGAGAGCTAATTCCACCGGCTCGAGGCTCCCCTATATCCCACAATGCTAGGCGGTAACTACTCAGATCTTGTTTGCCGCTATAGCTGACGAGGTGCTTTTCTACCGGCTCAGGCAGGTGAGTTAGACTTTTACCTTATTAGGTACTTCTTAAACCCCCTTTTTTGTTGTCATACATAACCTTTTAGTTTAATTTAAGTATTTAGATCAATCGACCCCTGTTTGTCGAGTCCTTTTTCCCTTTCTTCCCTTATCTTGTAGGCCTTCGGCCCCTACCCTTCCCCCAGTCCATTAGTGACTAAATTAGTTGTCCTTTTTTCTGTTAAGGGCTTGTGTGTGTGTGTTTGTGGCTTGTTTTAGCCTTAATAATTTAATTTAATAATTTAATATTTTTTTCTGTACATGGTGTGTCTGTAGTGTGTTTGTGTTGTGTCAGACACTCCTTTTTATAATGTCAAAAGACAAGGTCTCAGGCTTCAAGAAGTGTGACTCGTGCTGTCAGAAAATGTCTCTGACAGACGGTCACACTTCTTGTGTGTATTGCCTGGGACCTGTGCACCTGCAGGACTCTTGTGCTGTTTGTCATGATTTTAGCCCTAGAGTCCTGCAGGAACGCAAGAACAAGCTAATCTTGCGGGGCTTATTAAAGCCTGAAGGCCCCCCGACTCAGTCTGTGTCGGGGAAGCCTTCCAGAACTTCCAAACAGTTGGCTCCGGTTCCAGAGTCGACTGCTGGAAAGACTAAGTCGGCTTCGACATCGGCTCCGGCTGGACCGATGTTTCCAAGCCTCATACTGTTACCTTGGCTCCGGCTGGAGCCGAGGCTGATAAAACTCCGTTGGCTCCGATACTTTTATCGGAGCCACAGTCTAGGAAGAGGTCCAGATCCCCCTCTATCGGCTCCATGCATTCGGCGCCAGGATCCCCTCTTCTTTCTGAACGGAGCCATAAAACTCATTCCTCACGGTCTTCCAGGTTATCTGACCATGATTTGCAAAGGGTAGTGAGTAGACTTCTCAAGTCCGAGGCACTGGCCCAAATGCTGCATAGCCCGACTCACCAGTCAGTGGTTATTTCCGTTCCCCAATACATTCCTCCTCCAACTCCTTTGAGTTTGGAGCCAGGGCTTGTCGGAGCCATGGCTGTCGGTGCGTCGGATCCGATACCTTCCCTTTCGGCTCTGTCGTCTGCTCCGATCTCCTCCTTGGAGGGATCTCGGCGCCGAGCTTCCCTCGTCGGCTCCGAGGGGGCGAGTGGCATCGGACCCTTGTCTGACCCCGCTCTCCCTCTCAGGGCTTCGGCGTTGGTGAGTTCGGCTCCGACATCTGCTTCGGAGCCATCCCTGTCGGTGCCGAGGGAGGTCCTTGTCTCTTCGGAGCGGGGGCCTCTGGCCTTGCCTGACAGGGGTGCCTTCGAGGTCATGCAGAGCGTGCTAGAACCAGGTTCTGCCCCACAGTCGGCTCCTTGAAGCCCCCCATCTACAGTGCCTGCGGTGATTTCTACTCACCCCCTTGTCTTAGACCGCAGAGAGCCAACTCCTCAAGTTTCCCCATTGGGAATTTCCTCCTCTTCCGAGGCCTCTCCTGACCCGGCAGGAGATCCCCCAAAGAAGAGGCAGTGCAAGAGGAAGCACATTGACTCCCCTGAGTCTATCACCTCTGACACTGACTTAAAGGAATCCAAAGGTTCCCCTCGATCCCCCTCTGAGGATGTCTCCTTTGCTGACATCCTTAACTGGCCAGCCCTTAACCCTTTGGAGGATGAGTCAGTGTATCTTGAGGTGTTTGGCTCTCGCCCTTCTACCTCCTGGGTGTCCCCTCCCTTTGACCCCCTAATGGAAGTGGTGGCAAGGAAGGCTTGGACAGCTCCTGATTCAGTGGAACCCACCCAGAGGAGACCATCTAAATTTATTACTGCCCCTAGAGATAAAGATTTTTTATCCAAAGGTGTCCCTGTTGATGCCATGGTGGTGGCTGCGGCCACTAAGAAGGAGTTAGCTGATCCTTCGGTTCCTGTCCATCCTCCTAATAAGGAATCTAGGACCATGTACAGGTACAGCAAGCGGATGTTCTCATCAGCGACCTTTTCTATGCGTTCGCTGAATTACTTATGCCACTTCACTCGTCTCCAGAGAGATTTACTCAAGGATATGGGTGAACTGATAAAGGATCCTACAGCTGAGGGGTTCAAAGACACAATGAACTCCCAGTTGGCAACCCTGAATTCCATCGTTAACTCCTCCATGCGGCTGGTATCATATGCTGCAGATGGGGCGAGTAGAGCCGCAGGCACAGGTGTTGCCTTACGACGTCACGCCTGGATGCGGCTATGTAACTTTGTGGACCCTTTCAAGGCATCCTTCACCAATTCTCCCTTTGATGGATCATCCTTGTTTGGTCCACAGGTGAAGGATACATTGACCAGGTGCAAGGTAGAAGGTAAGACTCTCTCTGCCGTAGGAGTCCGTTTTTCTACCCCTTCTAGACCCTATCCCAAAGGTCAGAGGGGAGGAAAGATGTGGTTCCGCAAACAATCCCAGGGAATCTCATCTGACGCACAAGGCCGATTCCCCTCTAGAGGCAGAGGGGGGGAATAATAATAGACACTGCCCTAGAGGCAGAGGAGGTCCACAAAACCAGGGTAGCAGAGAAATGTTCTCTGACAAACCCTTTCAGCATCCCTGAGGGGCTGCCCGGCTGTCCACCTTCGGAGGCAGTCGGGGGAAGATTATCCCTGTACCCAAAAGCCTGGCTTTCCCTTACTCAAGACAAATGGGTACAGTCGATCATATTCGAGGGTTACAAAATTCCCTTTGTTCACATCCCATCCCAACCCAAAAGATCCCTTCCAGACGTTCCACCCGGTCTAAGGGAACAAGCAGCATTAGAAATTTCAAAGCTGCTATCAAAAGAGCTATCCAATCAGTCCCAGCAGACCAGCAAGGATCCGAATCTACTCCAAATTCTTTTTGGTACCAAAAGCAGGGGACTGGAGACCCATACTGGATCTCAGCTACTTAAACAAGTATGTCAGGAAAACAAAATTCCGGATGGTCACGCTACAGTCCATTCTACCCTTCTTGGGTCAGGACAATTGGATGTGCTTGATAGATCTTCAGGACGCGTACTACCACATCAAGATGAACAGACGCTCCAGGAGATATCTCCGCTTCAGGCTGGGAGCCAGTCACTACCAGTTCAGGGCCCTGCCCTTTGGTCTCACTACAGCCCCCCGTGTGTTTACCAAATGCATGGCAGTGGTCGCGGCTCATTTGAGACGTCAAGGATTCCAGGTGTTTCCATATTTAGACGACTGGCTCCTTACCGCCACCACCAGACATCAGCTTCTTCTATCCAGGGACTTCACCATCCAATCTTGCCAAGCTCTAGGCATTTCGATAAATTTCGAAAAATCTGCCTTGTCGCCTTATCAATCTATTACCTTTATAGGCGCCATCTTAGACACACTCAATCTTTCAGCCAGACTCACAGAGCAGAGAGTGTCAGACATTTGGAACCAAGTTTCCCTTCTCTTACAATGCAACAAAGTCAAAGCCAGACTAGTTTTGAAGGTGTTAGGACTCATGGCAGCAGCTATTCCCCTTCTCCCCTTGGCTCGCTTTCACATGAGGATCCTCCAATGGATGCTGTTTACTCAATGGTCCTTTCAACAGCTCCCGATGTCCCATACCATATTGATAACTCAATCATGCAAGAATCAACTGTCTTGGTGGATCACATCACCTCAACTTCTCCGAGGAAGACCCTTCACTCTTCCCCCCCAGTCGCCACGTTGACAACAGATGCCTCCCTGATCGGGTGGGGGGGGGGCATTATCAGGGCAGGACAGTCCAGGGCACGTGGCAACCTTTCGAGTGCCACTGCACATAAATGTTTTAGAGATGAGAGCAGTGCTTTTAGCGTTGCAAGCCCTTCACGACTCTCTTCCCATTGGGACTATTGCAATTCAAACGGACAACATGTCCGTAGTGTGGTACATCAACAAACAAGGTGGAACCAGATCATACCCTTTATGTCGAGAGGCACTCAGACTTTGTCAATAGCCGATCTCTTCTCAGTGTTTTCTGATAGCAATGCACATTCCCGGGAAATCCAACGTTATTGCAGACAAATTGAGCAGAGCAATTCTCATGCCCCACGAGTGGTCTCTAAAGAAATCAGTTCTAGAAGAAGTATTCCTAAGATGGGGCCAGCCTTGCTGTGATCTTTTTGCTACTCCCCAAAACAGCAAGTGTCACGACTTCTTCACTCTCTTCCCGTTACCAGGCCATCCCACCAGAGATGCTCTAGTCCACGATTGGCACCGGGGACTTCTATATGCCTTTCCCCCCTTTCCACTGATATCTCAACTAATTCAGAAAGCCATCGCCTTGAGAGTGACAATGATCTTCATTGCCCCTTACTGGCCTCGACAGATATGGTTTCCCTTTCTTCATCGTTACCTTTTGGAGCAGCCTTGGCATCTGGACCCAGTACCAGATCTGATAACCCACCAATCGGGTCAGCTGCACCAATCTCTGCCTTCTCTAAACCTCACAGCGTGGTTTCTCCGATTCCAACCTTAGCCAGGCTTCCCTCAATATCTCGCTCGGTCCGAGATATCTTGATAGCCTCTCATAAATCTTCTAACTGGAAGATTTATAGTAGCAAATGGAAACGCTTCTCTTTTTGGGCAACATCAAGAAACATAGATCCCTTTACTGCACCTATCCAGACTATTCTAGACTTTCTAGCAGAACTCTTTCATTTAGGATCTTCTGCATCTACCATTAGAGTTCAATTGGCTGCCATATCAAATTTTCATGTTGGTGTTTCAGAGTCTAGCATCATGGCTCACAAACTCTGTAAAGCCTTTTTAAGGGGCGTATTTCTTCTCAAACCTCCAATCAAAGATCCCTCGCCTCAATGGGATTTGAACTTGGTTCTGGCATCTTTAATTATTCCCCCCTTTGAACCGGCGGCTTCATGTTCTCTGAAGTTGCTTTCTTGGAAGACACTTTTTCTGGTAGCTATAACTTCAGCAAGAAGGGTATCTGAACTCCATGCTCTGTGCAGTTGTCCTCCTTACTTAGTGTTTCACAAAGACAGGGTATCCCTCCGTACTAATCCATCCTTTTTGCCTAAAGTTTCCTCTCAAATAAACCTAAACCAAATTATTGATCTCCCCGTCTTTTTCCCTAACTATTCGAACAGGTCGGAACAAAAGCTACATTTTTTGGATGTTCATCGCCAACTTAGATATTACTTAGACAGGACTAAACAATTCAGGAAATCTAATCAATTGTTTCTGTCATATGCGGAAGGGAAATTGGGCCTTCCAGTTACTAAAGTATCCCTCTCTAGATGGCTCACCTGTACAATTACCTTCATCTATGAGATCAGACATCAAAAACTACCCTCAAGACCTAGAGCTCATTCAACTAGGGCATTAGCTACATCCGTAGCTTTTCAGGATAGGCTGCCAATAGATTCCATTTGTGCAGCAGCCACCTGGGCTTCTCCTCATACATTCATTTCACATTACAAATTGGACATGGTTTCCAGAAGCCGTGCCAATTTTGGTTCCACTGTTCTCAAGAGTCTGTTCCGATAGGCCACCCGGGATAAGGTGCTAGGGACGTGATCCCATCCAGCAAGAATGAAGGTGAGATTGACAACTTAACATTAAGAAGTTATGTACCTACCATAACGTTCCATGTTAGTTGTCTTCTTCTCGCCTTCTTTCTTGCGTCCCGCCCTCCTTCCCCCAAGCCTGGACAGACCGACAGGAATTCAGTTTGTGTTCTTCCTCTGGAAGTTGTCACTCCCACACGTTCTTCCACCTCTTTTATCCTTACTGCGGTCTGCGATACCTTTTATGCAGATTGTTTTGAGGTGGGTTTCCCTACTCCATTCTATGGAGACTAGGATTGCTTGGTATAGCTATCAAACGAGATCTGAGTAGTTACCGCCTAGCATTGTGGGATATAGGGGAGCCTCGAGCCAGTGGAATTAGCTCTCGAGCTTTAGTTTTGGCCGAGTCGGAGCCGAGGATCGGCTCCGAACCCATCCAGCAAGAAAGAAGGCGTGAAGAAGACAACTAACATGGAATGTTATGGTAGGTACATAACTTCTTATTTCTTCTCCTTAAATGTTAATAACTTAAAGAAACATCTTCATAAAGAAATCCTGTGCCACACTTATTGAAGGCATGGTCAATGTGGGAAAGCAGGTACTTTTGTATAGGAGCAGGTTTACTGTTCAAATAGGTACAGTTGCATGACCTTGCATTTTAAAGATTCTAAGTGGGGGTTTGTAGTTCATTAACAGCGTTCCTCATTCCACCAAGGAAATCTCACAACTCTGTGGGCCCTTTGGTGCATGCATCCCTTCCCACCCATGGGAGAGGTGAGTGGGCCACACCCTTTAACTCCACCATTTCCTGGGTCACATCCCTTCACTCTTCCCTTTCCCTGCCTGACTCCTCCAGTGCTGGGGTTGCTAATTGAACTCTTATTGCCTTGGTCACAATCAGAGCTCCATCCCTGTATGCCATGGAGCCAGACAGGATGTAATAAATTAATAGTAAACCTTCAAAGATGATATAAGAAAGAAAGAAAGAAACCGGTGAAGGCACTGCAGAACTAGAGCACTTTGAAGATAACTAGGAGTACCTGAAACTAACTAAACAACAATATTCTGCAGTAACTTCAGATAGCCTTGGTTTTAGGCAGCTCCATGCACAAGAACTTACAGCAATCAATACAGGTACAAACCAGGGAATGCACCAGCACTGAAAAATTTTCAGGTAGAAAAAGGTGTTTTACAAAGTTGATGGTTCTTAGATGGAGCAAGGTGATCTGACAACAGCTCACGTCTGGTCCCTATGTTTTACTCTGTCATCTATAACCGCAACATTTTTTAACTTTATTCACAAATACCAGCTAATCACTATTATAAATGAAGACTTTAAAACAGGAAGGTCTAAGTTCCTTAGAGTGGCATGACTAGCCAGTGCTCTTGGAGATGTTGAGACACCGATTCATCATATAAAAAATCTGCAGAAAAAAAGAGAAAGAGAAGAAAGGTTCTGTATCATTAGCCTAATGATGGAACCGAAGACCTCTCCTTCTAATGCGTTTTCCTAATGGAAGATTATATATGTCAAACAATAAGGACCTAATGTAAAACCAACAGAACCTCAGTTGTTATGGGATTAGAAGAGGAAGTAATAATCCAAGACACGTTCCAGTGAGTATGCCCTGAAAGGTGGGAAAAAAAACAACTTAAGACACTACCAGTAAGTCTACAAATGTCCTTGACAAATGCCATAATCTGCCATGTCAAATGTAGTAGATGGATCAAGGAGAACCAAAAGCAAATTATCCTGTCAAGCCCTTGCCATAAGAAGATAATTCAAGACTTGGGTGAAGAAATCCCACTGGAATTGTTCATAATCAAGATACTGTCATAAATGGAAACAAGATATAAGTAAACACCCTTCTCATTTTCTTGCCTGTAAAAAGAAGGTTACCAATGGGGTAATAGTTTTTAAATCATTAGGATCCAAATTCTGCATCTTCAGAGTTGGGGCAACCAGAGCCTCCTTTAAAGCAAATGGAAAAAAATAGTCTGCAGTCAGAGCCTAGCTACACCACACTTCCTAAGATTGAAGACTAGTATGTGTGTTAGCATGAATGTGTCCTTGTGTACAGCATTAGTAAAACCCAAAGAAAAGCTGCCAAAAGGGGGGAGTCAGGACCAGAAAGTAAACCCCACCCCAGTTACCCTCACTGATGGTGGCACTTCTTCCAGTGCATTCAGCCCTTGCCCCAGGGAACAAAGGATATGTAGGGCTCTCATATAATGCAAATGAATAGGCTAACTGAGTTGTTGGGGGGTAACTAATGGTGACAGGGAAAAGAGCAAAAAAAGGGGGGGGGGCACAGCCAGTCAAAGCAGTAGAGATTTTTATATACAGGAACACTACCCTTTTATGAGAGATCGAAACAACATAGTGCTCATAGGTTAATAGGGTGGTACTAGGTTATCGGCCCTAGGGCCTATACAAGCCTAGCCATAACAATTCCCTAGCTATTTCTTCCCACAATATTTACTTCCCTGGACCCCTGCCTAGAGGGTCTGACATGATCCCCTGGGTGAATTTCCTATCTCCCATCCAATCGTCAAGGTTCCTTTTGAAGAGGGCCAAAGAGGCGCTCTGCTTGACATGTATGGGCAGTCTGTTCCAGAGTCTGGGGAGTCTCTGAGTCAGGAACCTATCCTTCCACCATGTTTTGTTCATTGTGATGACAAGGTTTAGATCCCTGGAGCGTGTGGCTCCGAGGGATTGGGATTCCTTTAAGTGTAGCATGTCCGACATTTCTGGATTTGACATGGCCTTGTATATTAAGCAGAGATCGCCTCTGAGTAGACGATATATGACAGAGTATAGCTGGAGTTTTTTTTTTTTAGATGGTCAGCATAGGGCATATGCTTTAGCCTGTGATATTTTTAGTGAGGTATTTCTGCGGCCTTTCCAGTTGTTGCAGATGTCTTGAGAGGTACATACCAAACGGGCCCATGGCTCTGGCACCAAGAATCTGTTTCTGTAAGGCCCTTTTGTAGAATTTCCACATCATTTGGGGATTCAGTAATGGCTCCCAGTTTGGAGTCATCTGCGAACTTTGTTAACCAGAGTCCCTTAGTGTTGGCCTGTACTTCAGAGAAGTAGATGCCAAACAAGAGTGGTCCCAGGACTGAACCCTGAGGTACTCCACTTGTCACTTGTCTGGAGCTGGATTTTGAGTTGGCTACTTTTACAGTGTAGGTTCTGGCAGTAAACCAGTTGGCAACCCATTGAGTGACATAGGGATTAATGCCCAGCTTAGTAAGTTTATCTATGATTCATCAAACCTAAGGCTGAGATCAGTGAGATCATAATGTCTCTATAACAAAACAGTGCTCCATATTAAACCATGGTTCATGTGGAATAAGGTGAACAGGACATATACACAGGGTGGGACATGCAGATCCAGAAAGGAATGTTTGGCTGTACTATAATCCTTCTATATTATAAGTGGTACTCCTCTTCAAACAGGTACTGTCATAAGAGACATGGGTGCTTGTGTGGACAGCTGTTTCAGATTTTATCATCATGTTTCAACTATTATCAAATACAGTGACACCTCTGGTATGTACACATCCAAGCATATCACTCAGATGGAAAGGCCCTACTAATTTTAACCAGAAGAAATTAAAGGCCTTAAATCCTTCAGCTGTTTTGATAGAATGGAACAACTTTTTGTTTACTTAATAGCCTACTGGCTGCTCTAAACTGGGTCATGTCTTGCTTTTTGAGCCATGAAAAATTCAGTCCTATTTCACCTCCTGTTTCTTTACAAAACTAGTGGTTCTATAAACACCTGTGTTAAAGACCAAAATTTAAACTGACAAATAAACAAAACTTGCTGGAGGGTTAGGTTCCTAACTCCTAACTCAACATATTCCCAGCCGAAGGAATAAGTTACCACTACAAGTCAAGCAAAGTACTACTTTATCTACCTTTAAGGCTAGCTCAATGACTGGATGGGTAGACATAAATTTACATCAGGTTTATTATGCACGGCCCAGCTTGATTTGGGAGGTGGGCATTATTATTGTACTCATAAAGGGTGGTAAGAACTTTACATGTGTCTACGTAAAGGTACATATGGCTAGACTTCATATGGTCCCAGTGATCACTCTCATAGTATTGTTCCTATGTTCCTATCATAATGCTCTGACTCTCAGGTATACAAGGATAAAGCCATGACTGCAACTCAGAAGACTTGAATTGAAATAGTGGCTGGGGTACTGAAAGTGCTGGGCATGGGCGGGTGGGAGTGAAATTTGAATAATTTCATCAGACAATAAATTTTATATTTCAGGCATAATCCTATCCATCTCTACAACTTTAGAATCATTAAGTTTTTTTTGTTTGTTTTTTTGTTTTTTAATTTGGTTTACAACTTCAGCTCTCCCTATTTTTTCTTTAAAGTAATTACATCTTTCTCTGATAAATGTTTATTAATATTGATATTAAGAAAATTCCTTCCTTCTATTTGATTTCCCTCGTCCTTATTTGAACAATATTTATTTTTTCAAGAGACTTAAATGATATAAAATATTACTGAGCCAAGTATCTGACCTATCCTTTCTGTTATTTCTAATACCTTGTATTTGATTTTTGTTTCAAATGCCATTTGAACATCTTGTTAGTGTCTGTAGTCTTGAAGTTACTAAATAGCTTTTTAATACATTTTTTATAAAGTTACTTCAATTTTGCAATCTGAAATGTTCTTATACATACATTTCTGTTTTTAAACTATACCAAGAAACACATTTTCACCATTCTCACATTTAGCATGTGCTGTGCTTAATTTTGTCTAAGTTTTAGTGACTGATTTGTTCCCTTTTTTACTTTATTCTAATACCAACTTCAAACACTGTAAAAGAAGTAAAATTATAATACATTCCAGAGAATCACATTGGTACTGTCATGTTTTTCATGCAAAACAGCCTTAAATTATTTTATTTCAGTTTTATAAAAAGCAGGTGGTCAGCAAAGGGACAAATAATTGTTTCAAAATAATCAGTTTTATATAAAAACACATTATTAGACAAAAGTATGCTGTCTATCTTTTGCTAACTACTAAGTACATGGGGATAATAAGTGAAACAAAAATCTTTCAGTTCAATCATGTTATCCAAATTCAAACTCACTCTCCATTTTTTCAGAACTTTATCCACCACAGAAATTGTGGTCTCTTTTACTGCACTAGTATCATTTTTGTCCAACAGACAAATAAAGTCATCAACCAAGATTAAATCCCCATTAATATTCTTTAATAAGGTATTTAATTTTTTTAGCATTTTTAACACCCATGTCTAGTATCCAGTACATATTAACGAATGTAAGTATTTTATTTTGTAGATATTTTATAGCTATAGTAAACAACCAGCTTTTATCATAAACTGTTAATATTAACTGAGGCATCACAGAACTCTTCTTTCATAATGTAGCATCACCTCTTTTTTTTTGTTAAATGAAGAAACTAATAATATATTTCAAAAACGTAGAAATTTAACTCTGTCAACCTACAAAAGCATGTACCTTACAAAAAATGCAAGCATTGCATTAGTTAAGACACCTAAACAATCCACTCCTCTTCATGTTATTATTTATACCATTTATATTTTAAAAACTGGCAGAAAGGTGCATTATGTATAAGAAAACATGTTACTATCTGAGAAAAGTAAAACATTCCAAAGAACAGAGTATAAAAATCTCTCTTGTCTTTTGGCTTTTCCCGGTTAGGGGTCGCCACAGTGGAATTCTGGTCCGCTAATGATTGGCAGTGAATTTTTACAGTGCCGAGGTGCCAGCCTGACACCCAGCCTTCAAAGAAGCCACACCCATTCACACACACACCTACCTGCATGTCTTTAAATGTCACTCAACCGTGGAGAGGACATGCAGACCCCACACAGAAGGCGCTCCAGCTGAGAATTGAACCAGAGAACCTCTTGCTGTGAGGCGACAACGCTAATTACTGCACCATAAACACCAAAACTAGGCAGAAAAGACACCAAGGCTAACGTAAAACCCCCAGGCTGGAAACAGATATCCAAAAGATGTGGTCCAAATAAACTAATCCAAAGTTCGTTAAAAAATGTATTGAATGAAATTCAGAATAGAGGTTGAAATGATGTAAAGTCCCCGGATACTTGCATACGATAAGCGCTTTTGATTAGGTCTTCATCAGATTGTAATTAGAGTGGGGACAACCTTGCTTTTATACACAATCTTTAACCATGAGTTAGCCAATAGCAACATGCAGAATGAAAATAACCAGTGACTTTCCTTCCTTCCAAGTCTCTTTTAATTCGTAACACCAACCAAAAGCTTTCATAGTTGGATCCCGCCTTTATTTTGATTGCAGTAGCACTGATGACTAATATGCAAATGTGTTGTACTAACAACCAATATCGGCTCAACAATGCATCTCTCTCTAATCTAGAGTTGCCAATAGGGTTTCATGTTTAAGTGTATGTTGATCATAATAGTGATCTCTATGGTAGATATGCAAAGTAGGTGCAAAGTCACAGCCAATGATAAACCACAATCATCTTTTCAGCCAATAAAACAATGACTAGGCTGAAAGATATATCGCTTCCTTCTTTTACTTATGTTTAATTTGTTTTATATTCTAATTGAGAAAGAAAAGCCGATCAAGATAGCTCTTTCTTATTGAAATATTAGATCCAGACAAAGATTATCTTCTAGTTGTACATGGACTGTCATCGCAATGAACTGTACTTTCTAAAACACAGTTTAACTCCGAATGGCAGCTTTTCCAAAATATTATTCCATCATTCACCAAGAATGACACACATGCTTGGTGAATAGGGAAATATTCCCAAACTTGGAATTTCAATGCTCCATATTAACTTTATCTTAGTTGTTGGAATTACCATATTTAATAGAAAGCCATAGATAACATTACTATCCAATCAGCAACAAATTGGGCAGGGCTGCGTATGCATACCCGACAAAAATTACTGTTCTTTTTCTTCTCATTAATAACCAAGGGTTGCTGACTGAAAAACATTCATACTGCATATGTTCTTTACAACTGTCCATCCATTTAAAGCTTGTATTCTCATTACATGCGGAAGACAAGATCATGAAATATGTTGAATGCAAAGAAAACCTTAGCCATGTTCACATAATGTTGACATTTTCTCTCCATGGATGGGAGGCAACTTGATCTTATTTGAGGGACAATTTTCACATAATCTATTGCATGTAGAAAATGGGATGACTTCTGACATGGAAGTAAATGGAAAAATTATGATGAATAATAGATGTTTGAATATTCTCTTCCATGTGCACTTAGTGCTTCCCCCCCACATGTTCACTTCAAGTTAAGGTGGGTCTCCTCATCTTCAAGATGTGTTTTATTGGAATGATGCTATTTAAACCTGGTGGTTGGTCAGCACGCAGGTTTATTATCCATTTAGTTTCTCTCATCCCTGTGATATTCTCTATATCTCATTTCCTCAAACATGGATATACAACTTCCATAGCTTTAAATACAAATGAATGATCTTTATGGTTACTAATGTGTAATGCCAATGTGTTATGAGGGTCATTGTTAATAATGTCCCTTTGATGCCTTTGTATTCATTTCTTAAACATTTGGTTAGTCTTCCCCATGTAAAAGGAAGAACGGGACTTGCATGTGGCTAAGTAAACTACATTGATAGTAATACAAGTAGCTTTGACATTGAAAGTGTAAGTCTTCTTCGTTCTTAGATTTCCAAATTGATTACTGCTGTCTATAAATGGACAAGAAATACAATGACCACATCTGAATGTTCCCTTACGACCTTCTATTTGATTTTTATTTCCATGAGTGTTGCATAATAACCTTTTTAAATTCTTTTTGTTCTTATATCCAAATTTAGGTCTATCTCCCACTATTTCCTTCAATAGTGGGTCTTGTGTTAATATGGGCCAGAATTGTTTTATCACATCTTGAATCTGACGGTTATCAGAATAATAATCTAATTCCATCTGTATCAACCATATTTCTATTTCGTTTGCTATTTTTGATGACTTTCAAATCTTGATCTTTATAACGTCTCTCCTTTAAATTTTTCTGTAACAACATAACTTCTTTATCTTGTGTATCCTTCTGACTGCAACGGTTGTTGATTCTTTTAACCTCATTACGCATGATGTTCTTAGAAATGTGCCTTGGATGCATACTACATTTCAATAAGTAGTGATTCCTCAATGTTTCTTTCCTATGTAGGTCAGTTTCTAAAGTCCCTGTTCCATTAAGAATGATATTAACATAAAGAAAACTGACTCTTTCTTCGGAATAGCTAGCAGTAAAAGTTAAAAATGTTGTGGTGGAATCAAGATAAATTTTGAACTGTTCAAATTGTTCGATCTTCCCTTGCCATAAAATAAATAAATCGTCAACAAAACATCCATAATAAAGGATATGTTTGTATCATGGATTATTAGAATGGAGAACATGTTGTAACTCCCAATTTACTAGGGCTAAGTTTGAATAACTATTAGCACAGGGGGTGCCCATGGCATCCCCTCATTTTTGTAGATAGATTACAAAGACATAAAAGTATTAATAATGACCCTCATAACACATTGGCATTACACATTAGTAACCATAAAGATCATTCATTTGTATTTAAAGCTATGGAAGTTGTATATCCATGTTTGAGGAAAGGATATATAGAGAATATCACAGAGATAAGAGAAACTAAACGGATAATAAACCTGCGTGCTGACCAACCACCGGGTTTAAATAGCATCATTCCAATAAAACCCATCTTGAAGATGAGGAGACCCACCTTAACTTGAAGTGAACATCTATTATTCATCACAATTTTTCCATTTACTTCCATGTCAGAAGAAGTCATCCCATTTTCCACATGCATTATGATTATGTGAAAATTGTCCCTCAAATAAGATCAAGTTGTCTCCCATCCATGGAGAGAAAATGTCAACATTATGTGAACATGGCTAACATTTTCTTTGCATTCAACATATTTCATGATCTTGTCTTCCGCATGTAATGAGAATACAAGCTTTAAATGGATGGACAGTTGTAAAGAACATATGCAGTATGAATGTTTTTCTGTCAGCAACCCTTGGTTATTAATGAGAAGAAAAAGAACAGTAATTTTTGTCGGGTATGCATACGCAGCCCCGCCCAATTTGTTGCTGATTGGATAGTAATGTTACCTACGGCTTTCTATTAAATATGGTAATTGCAACAACTAAGATAAAGTTAATATGGGGCATTGAAATTCCAAGTTTGGGAATATTTCCCTATTCACCAAGCATGTGTGTCATTCTTGGTGAATGATGGAATAATATTTTGGAAAAGCTGCCATTTGGAGTTAAACTGTGTTTTAGAAATTACAGTTCGTTGCGATGACAGTCCATGTACAACTAGAAGATAATCTTTGTCTGGATCTGACTAATATTTCATTAAGAAAGAGCTATCTTGATCGGCTTTTCTTTCTCAATTAGAATATAAAACAAATTAAACATAAGTAAAAGAAGGAAGCGATATATCTTTCAGCCTAGTCATTGTTTTATTGGCTGAAAAGATGATTGTGGTTTATCATTGGCCATGACTTTGCACCTACTTTGCATATCTACCATAGAGATCACTATTATGATCAACATAGGGATGCAACTTAAATGTGAAACCCTATTGGCAACTCTGGATTAGAGAGAGAGAGATGCATTGTTGAGCCGATATTGGTTGTTAGTACAGCACATTTGCATATTAGTCATCAGTGCTACTGCAATCAAAATAAAGGCGGGATCCAACTATGAAAGCTTTTGGTTGGTGTTATGAATTAAAAGAGACTTGGAAGGAAGGAAAGTCACTGGTTATTTTCATTCTGCATGTTGCTATTGGCTAACTGATGGTTAAAGATTGTGTATAAAAGCAAGGTTGTCCCCACTCTAATTACGATCTGATGAAGACCTAATCGAAAGCACTTATCGTATGCAAGTATCCGGAGACTTTACATAATTTCAACCTCTATTCTGAATTTCATTCAATAAATTTTTTAACGAACTTTGAATTCGTTTATTTGGACCACATCTTTTGGATATCTGTTTCCAGCCTGGGGATTTTACGTTAGCTTTGGTGTTTATTCTATTGGATTGGCAGTTTCACCACAGCAGTTGGAAGACATTCTTTTTGTTAACTGCTACACCATAGACCCAAATCTTAGGGTATAGTAAGTAATGCATCAACATCTTATCAAAAGAAGAAAGCAAGTTTTAAAGTATATTTAACAATAAATGTCATTTCCATCTCCAACATAATCTAATAGAACTGACATTGAGAGAACTTCATTCCTGTCACTACTGGGTCATAAACTGACAGGACTTAGCCCAGCACCTAAAAATATCTCAGGATGCCGTAGCCCCCTCCCCTTTACCCACAATGCTGACTGCCTAAAGAACCATCAGTTACAATAAGAAACTGCCCAGACTACTGTTTTCTTGGATAGTGTATTGGTATTATTTTTTCCAGTTTTGGTATCTTATTTCTGCCTAACTGTATTTAAGGTCAGTCCTTTCCATTTTGATCCATTTTGAGGAATATGTTAGTATAGTCAGGTCCCTACTCTCCCTTTTGGTGCTTTCTTCTTTCATGTGGATGAATGTTACCATGGAGAAGAAACAGGATATAAGAAGTGGAAATGTGATGCTACTCCCCCTCCCCTGAGATAAGCACTCAAACTGTGTTAAGTATTTAAGAAAGACTCATATATTTTTTTAAGTATGCCATGTCTGTGCTGCTTTCACACCCTCTGGCTTGAAGAAAAAATGAGTAGATTGGAGTTATTAAAGCTCAGGACTACTCCTGTTTTAGATAACCTTCCTACAGCTCCACTCTCTTCTTTTAAATCCTGTTCTCCAGATAAGCTAAAAAGAAAGCTAGTTTTAGAAAAATATAGGGTTTCTGCAGCTGAAATGTCTAGGTCTTCTGAGGTTATTGCTGTGTTTAAGTCTGTTGTTGATGTTAAATCTGCTGATGATATTTTCCTTCTTCATCCAACTTTGGTCAAGCAGAAAGAAGAGAAGGTAGTAGTTCAGCTTAAGAGAATGCCCTTCCAATGATTCCCATTCTGACAGTGTCTTCTCTCTCTGCTCTCTGAAACTAAGCTCCATAACCCATCCCTTCTCCTTGACATCCATCAGGTTCTACGGATCTGTTCTTGTCCATTTGGAATACAGCAGGATGTGACAGTTGTTCTTTAATGTGGTCCTAGATGTCTTTCTGTATTAACACTGTAGAATTTAGAGGATCTTTTCTGCCCATATTCTGTGACTTGGGTCATGCTTCTTCCTCACTGGGGGTCAATGTGAGCTCCAATTCCCCTTAGACCATTAGTCATACATGATGCTCACATTGTTGACATTGCCATTGCCATCAGTGTTATTAACCTTAACACCTCCAGGTTCGACTTCCTAGAGGTCATCAGTGGTCACCCGCTATTTAGAACAAAGTGATGTTAAGTTGTCAATCTTGCCTTCATTCTTGCTGAATGGGTTCAGAGCCGATCCTCGGCTCCGACTCGGCCTTATACTAAAGCTCGAGAGCTATTTACCGGCTCGAGGCCCTCCCCCTAGCCCACAATGCTAGGCGTCAGATATCCAGATCTTGTTTGCCGCTTCAGCTACGAGGTTGCGATTTATATAACTCTTTCTACTGTTTTATTTTTATATATATATATATATATATATATATATATATATATATAGTTTTTTTCTTGTTAGATTTTGTCTCTTAGTGTTTCCTAAACCCTTGAGAAATCCCCTTTTAAAAAAACTCTTTTACTGTAGTTTTTCAGAGTCCCCCCTCCCCCCACCCATTAGGGTAGCATTGATTTTTCTTATATCTATCAGTAGTGTTTTTATTCTTATTCTACTATTTTTTTATATTTTTTCTACTTGATAGTGATAGTTAAATATATTTAGTAGTATTATTTATATTACTATTATATTGTTGGTTTTGTTAGTTTTTTACTAGTGCGTGCGTGTGTGTGTGTGTGTAGTGTTTAAAGCACTAGTTACCTGTTCCCTTGGTATCCTTTTTTTCTATTTTTCATTATGTCTAAGGATACTAAGGTCTCAGGTTTCAAGAAGTGTGACTCATGCTGCCAGAAGATGTCTCTGACAGACGGTCACACTTCTTGTGTGTATTGTTTGGGCCCCCTACACCTGCAGGACTCTTGTGCGGTGTGTCATGCCTTCAGTCCGAGAGTCCTGCAGGAGCGTAGGAACAAACTTATTTTGAGGGGCTTGCTTAAGCCTGAAGGGTCCCCAACTAAGCCTTCGTCGGGTAAACCCTCCAAGCCCACTAAGACGTCGGCTCCCTGTTCGGAGTCGTCACCAAGCTTCTGCCTCCTCGTCGGTTCCGGCTGGAACCGACACTTCGAGACCTCAGTCAGCTCCAGCCTTAGTATCAAAGCCTTCTGTGAGCCGAAAACACTTGAGGTCTCCCACTTTGGAGTCCGTTCGTTTGGCTCCGAGGTCTCCGTTACTACAGTTGGGGCGGAGCCATAGGTCCCACTCCTCTCGGTCCTCCAGGCTGTCTGATCACAACCTCGAGAGGGTGGTCAGTAGGTTCTTAACTTCGCAGGCACTGGCCCAAATGTTGACTAGCCCTTCTCAACAGACTGTGGCTATCCCTGTATCTTCTTCAGTTCCTCCTCTGACTCTACCACTGTGTTCGGAGCCGGAGCTCATTGGGGCTCGAATCGTCGGAGCCGATACCACACATTTCGGCTCCATCGTCGGCTCCGATCTCTTCATTGATTCCATCCATGGAGGGATCCGTGTGTCGTGACTCTCTCGTAGCTCCGAGGGGGCAAGTGGCATTGGACCCTTGTCCGACCCCGTTCTCCCTCTCGGTGCCTCGGCGCAGGTGAGCTCGGCCCCGACATCGGCCTCAGAGCCGTCACTCTCGGTGCCGGGAGGGGTTCTCATCTCTTCAGAGCTGGGACCTTCCTCTCTGCCTGATAGGGTGCCTTTGAGGTCATGAGGAGCGTACTGACTCCTGGGTCGGATCCAAGATCGGCCCCTTCGGTTCCTCCCCCCATGGTGTCTGCTTCGGTCTCTGTCCACCCTCCGGACCCCAAGCGTGGAGAACAAATGCTCCAGGTCACCCCACTGGGGGTATCTTCCTCTTCCGAGGCCTCCCCCGATCATTCGGAGGAGCCACCTCAGAAGAAAACATGTAAGAGGAAACATGTTGACTCCCCTAAGTCAGTCACGTCTGACACCGACTTGGAGGATTCGGAAGGGTCCCCAAGGTCCCTCTCTGAGGATGTCTCCTTTTCAGACATCCTGGAGATCCTTAAGCAGAGGGGGAATTGGACTGCCCTTAAACATTCCAAGGACGAGTCGGTGTACCTGTATGCATTTGGTTCTCGCCCTTCCACCTCCTGGGTGTCTCCGCCTTTTGACCCGCTCATGGAAGTGGTTGCTTGAAAGGCGTGGACAGCCCCAGACTGAGTGGAACCAACTCCCCATAGGCCTGCTAAATTTATTACAGCCCCATCAGATAAACAGTTTCTAACTAAGGGGGTTCCAGTTGATGCCATGGTGGTGGCAGCAGCCACTAAGAAGGAGTTGGCTGACCCTTCGGTGCCTGTACATCCTCCCAATAAAGAGTCTAGGACAATGGACAGGTATGGGAAGCAGATATTCTCTTCAGCGACCTTTGCTATGCACTCGCTGAATTATCTGTGCCATTTCACCCGACTTCAGAGGGATCTTCTCAAAGAACTGGGTGATACCCTTCAGGATCCATTGGCTGCGGGGTCTCAGGATAAGGTTAACTCCCAGCTAGCGACCTTAAGTTCCATAGTAAACTCCTCCATGCGGCTCATTTATTATGCGGCCGATGGTGTGAGTAGGGCCGCAGGTACAGGCGTAGCTTTGAGAAGACATGCCTGGATTCGGTTATGTAACTTTGCTGACCCCTTTAAGGCGTCCTTCACAAATACCCCCTTCGATGGTTCAGCTTTGTTTGGACTACAGGTGAAGGATACACTTACCAGGTGTGAGCAGGAAGGCTAGGCTCTCTCTGCCGTGGGAGTCCGTTTTTCTACTCCCTCCAGACCATTTCCCAAAGGTCAGAAGAGTGGAAAAATGTGGTTTCGTAAACCCCAGAGAGTCGTGCCTGACACACGTGGTGATTTTTCCTCCAGGGGCAGAGGAGGAAACAATAATAGATGCCGCCCTAGGGGCAGAGGGGGGTCCGCAAAATCAGGGTAGCAGAGAATCTTTCTCTGACAAACCCTTCCAGCACCCCTGAGGGGCTGCACAATTGTCCACCTTTGGAGGCAGTCGGGGGAAGATTGTCACTGTACCCAAAAGCCTGGCAACTCCTCACTCAAGACCGATGGGTACAGTCTATCATATCTGAAGGTTACAAAATTCCCATCGTCCGCACCCCTGTACAAACAAACAGATCCCTTCCAGATGTCCCACCTGCTCTAAGGGATCAAGCAGTTCTAGAAATTTCAAAACTGCTAAGAAAAAGAGCCATCCAGTCAGTCCCAGCAGACCAGCAAGGATCCGGAATTTACTCATGGTTCTTTTTGGTACCAAAAAAGACAGGGGACTGGAGACCCATTTTGGATCTCAGCAGATTAAACAAATCTGTTCAAAGAACGAAGTTCCGGATGGTCACGCTCCAGTCCATTCTACCCTTCTTGGGTCAGGACAATTGGATGTGCTCCATAGACCTTCAGGATGCGTACTACCATATAAAAATGGACAGACATTCCAGAAGATTTCTTCGCTTCTGGCTGGGAGCCAGTCACTATCAATTCAGAACCCTGCCCTTTGGGCTCACCACGGCCCCCAGGGTGTTCACCAAATGCATGGCAGTGGTTACGGCTCAACTGAGACAACGGGGATTCCAGGTGTTTCCATATCTAGACGACTGGCTCCTTACTGCTTCCACCAGGCATCAGCTATTGCGAGCAAGGGACTATACCATTCAGACTTGCTCCAAGCTAGGTATATCAATAAATTTCGAAAAGTCTGCATTGTTGCCTTGTCAGTCTATAACCTTTATAGGCGCAGAATTAAATACAAAAGATCTATCTGTAAAACTTCCTCCAGACAGAGTGTCAGACATTCGCTGACATGTACAGATCCTACTACAGTGCAAGAAGATTCAGGCCAGATCTGTACTAAAGACATTGGGTCTCATGGCAGCAGCGATCATTTTAGTCCCCCTGGCTCGTTTTTACATGTGGATCCTCCAGTGGATGCTGTTTACCCAATGGTCCTTTCAACAACTTCCAATGTCCCACAGGATAATAATCACTCAAACATGCAAAGACCACCTGGCTTGGTGGATGGTCTCCCCTCTAGTTCTCCAGGGCAGACCGTTTGTTCTTCCTCCTCCTGTTGCCACGGTGACCACGGATGCCTCCCTGATCAGGTGGGGGGGGCATTTTCAGGGCAGGACTGTCCAGGGCTCTTGGCAACCCCTAGAATACCACCTGCACATAAATGTCTTGGAGATGAGAGTGGTACTTTTAGCGTTGCAAGCTCTTCAGGACTCTCTACCTACCGGGACTATTGCAGTTCAGACGGACAATATGTCTGTAGTGTGGTACATCAACAAGCAGGGCGGTACCAGGTCCTATCCCTTATGTCGAGAAGCACTCAGACTCTGGCAGTGGGTGATCTCTTCCCAATGGTTTCTGATAGCAACGCACATCCCCGGGAAGTCCAACGTCATAGCAGACAGGCTAAGCAGAGCCATTCTCATGCCTCATGAGTGGTCTCTCAATCAGTTAGTAGCGGACGAGATTTTCCGCAGATGGGGTCAACCTTACTGCGACCTTTTTGCAACCCCTCTCAACAGCAAGTGCAAAGACTTCTTCACTCTCTTTCCCCTTCCCGGCCATTCCCCCAGAGACACTCTAGTACACGATTGGCCCCGGCATCTCCTATATGCTTTTCCACCTTTTCCCTTAATTCCCAAACTGATTCAGAAAGCAACCGTTTTGGGTTCCAGGATGATCCTCATTGCCCCGTATTGGCCTCAACAAATTTGGTTCCCATTCCTGCATCGTCACCTACTGGAGCAGCCCTGGAGTCTGGACCCAGTGCCAGACCTGTTGGTCCATCAGTCGGGTGGGCTGCACCAATCCCTTCAATCTCTCAACCTCACAGCTTGGTTGCTCCACTTCCAGCCCTAGCCAGGCTTCCGCATATTTCTCAGCCAGTGCGTGAAATCATCCTTTCTTCACACAAATCTACTACCAGAAAAGCCTATGCTAGTAAGTGGAGACGTTTCTCCTTCTGGGCGGAGACCAGAAATATAGACCCTTTTACAGCCCCTGTCCACAGTGTTCTGGATTTTTTGGCAGAGCTTTTTCAAGCGGGCTCCTCTTCTGCCACCATTAGAGTCCAGTTGGCAGCTATCGCTAATTTTCACGCTGGCCTGTCAGAGACCAGCATCATGTCCCATAAGCCTTTCTTAAAGGGACTGTTTTGCTGAGGCCTCCGGTTAGAGATCCCCGGTCTCCGTGGGATTTGAATCTGATATTAACTTCCCTGATTCTCCCTCCTTTTGAACTTGTGGCCACCTGTTCCTTAAAATTGCTCTCCTGGAAGACTCTCTTCTTAGTAGCTATCACCTCAGCTCGAAGAGTATCGGAACTTCAGGCCCTCTGTATTTGTCCACCCTATCTTATTTTTCACAAAGATAGAGTTTCACTCAGGACTAATCCCTCCTTTTACCCAAGATTCCTTCTGAGGCAAACCTGAATCAGGCCATTGATCTTCCTGTCTTTTTTCCTAACTATTCAAACAGAGCTGAACAAAAGCTGCATTATTTGGATGTTCACAGGCAATTACGTTTCTATTTAGATAGGACAAAACAAACTAGGAAGTCGGACCAACTCTTCCTGTCCTATGCTGAGGGCAAGCAAGGCCTGCCAGTGTCTAAAGTATCTTTATCTAGATGGTTGGCCTCTATCATTTCCTTTATTTACCAACTAAGACATAAAGAACTCCCTACAAAACCAAAAGCTCATTCCACCAGAGCGTTAGCTACGTCAGTAGCTTTTCAAGCAAGACTTCCAATGGAATCTATTTGTGCTGCAGCCACATGGGCCACTCCTCATACCTTTATTTCTCATTACAAGTTGGATATGACCTCCAGGAGTCGGGCTGAGTTTGGTTCCACTGTGCTCAAGAGTCTGTTCCGATGAACCACCCAGGGCTAAGGTGCTAGGGATGCTGTCCCATCCAGCAAGAATGAAGGCGAGATTGACAGCTTAACATTAAGAAGTTATGTACCTACCATAACGTTCCATGTTAGTTGTCTTTTTCTCGCCTTCTTTCTTGCGTCCCACCCGCCATCCCCCTAGCCTGGACAGACCGAGATGAATCCTTCTGAGGCCTTATTCCCTCTGCTTGACTATTTTCTAGGTTATGTCCTCCTCAGTTCTTACCACTGTAGGTAAACTTTATAGTAGGGACAGGGTGTCTCCATGGTGTTAGCTATACCAAACGAGATCTGGGTATCTGACGCCTAGCATTATGGGATAGGGGGAGGGCCTCGAGCCGGTAAGTAGCTCTCGAGCTTTAGTATAAGGCCGAGTCAGAGCCGAGGATCGGCATCGAACCCATCCAGCAAGAAAGAAGGTGAGAAGAAGACAACTGACATGGAACGTTATGGTAGGTACATAACTTCTTATTCTGTCCCTAGAGGTTGCCTTTCACCATTCTGCATAGAGACCACCAACTTTGAGTGGGTTGCTGGCAACTGTCTTGACCTCAGTGGTTGATGTCAACTTGGTTGTACTGCTGAGGTTGATACTGTTGGCCCCAGTCTCAAAGCCTTTGTTGTCTGCTGCTATATTTTCAAGATCACCCACCTATGTCTCTGATATGGGATCAGTGCCAGTCATGATACCAATAAGCTTCCCTGCATGAGCTCTAGCCTTAGCAATACAAATTATACTTTGCTTGGGACCTTATTTAGCTGTTTAATCTCTCATCCACACCCTCCAGTCTGGAACAGAGAACTGAGGGCCTTGGCAGGATATTTTGGGCATGAATAGCCTTTGGTCTTCCTCGCCTAGAAATCTCCCCATCCAATTGCTTTACTACCTGATGACCCAAACTAGAGAATTACAGAAGGTTATTTGAGTTAAGGTAAAATGGCACCTAAACATTCCTTCTGAGTCTGAGTACTTCCTTGTTGAGAACTTTTAGTCCCCCAGGTTATCCTCTTGGTTTGTTCACTGGCTGATGAAATGGCTCCACTGGTGACTCAAAATCCATAAACAATTCTGATGTAGTAGCATCAGTTCCAAAGAGGCAAGACTTATTCCTCTGACTTAACAAAAACTGGTCAAGCTAGTCAAAGAACCCTTTGGTCACAGAACCCTTTAGTGGACACTATAATTAATTTTTTGACAGCTCTTGAAAAGGTTCCTAAACCACAGGCCAAAGCCATCCATCCTACCATCAAAGATTACTGAGCACTGGACAGAGTGAGAAAGCCTTTTTTTCATCCTCAACATTTTCCCTACGTGTATTAAACTGCATGCTAATGTTTTAGGCAGAGCTACTTGAATAACCTCCCTGTACTGAGAGTTGGCAGATTGTCATCATAAAGCCAGATTCCAGTCATATATGCCTGCCCTTAGTTTTGTGACTAATCAAATCATGCATGTGGCCCATAGTCCTGTGGATGGTTCAGACAGGGTGGCAAGTATTGGCCAGAAGATTTGTTACCTCAGCTGGCTTTATCTGATAGAATATTCCATAAACTCAACGGCCAGCTTCCACCACTATCCCCACCGTTGCTTCATTTCCTACTCAATTCAAGTGTAACTTGGACAACTGGATGGGGAACAGGAATTTCATTCCTGGTTTGGCACCTGTGTCTCTAATGGACACAGGCAGCCTGTAAATGGTTCATCTCCCAGGTCCCTACTTGTAAATGCTTAATTTCTCAAGCCCTTGGTTACACTTATCAAGGATACCAGAACTTGTCAGAGATTTTGGCTGTATGGCTATGCTTAAAAAGGCCCTTGTGCTTATTAGCCTAGTACACAATTATGAACCAGTTTGATGGAACCTTACTGTTTGGACTATCTGTGAAAGCAATTGACTTGAGAAAAAGGAGAACAAAGAAAACATACTTGTAAGAGTTGGGGTTAGATATCAAGGTACTCAGCATCCATTCTTTCAAACACAGTAGGGTCTGCATGAGTGGTTGGTGCATTTCCCCAGCAGAATAATTTAGAAGCTCTGATAAAGGCTGTAGAGGATAGAATAACTTCTAGAATGACCATGCTGCCAGCAGTAATGGTTTTCATTACGATAATAAGGGTACTGTGGTCATTCCTCAGGAGAAAGCAGCTGACTCCCGGTGGCCTAGAGGTGTTATCTGTTCATCCACCTATTAGTCTGGGAGGCCATCACACAGGTAGATTAGAGGCATAATATCTAGAAGCTATTCCATTCTATTCTTGACAATTCTCAGGCTGCTGTTTGTCCTTCTCTCAGGCATCCTACCCCATCAAACAGATGGGGACAAACTAGAAGCTCAGATCCTTCTCCAAAGAGAGTCATACAAGAGGCCTTTCCAGACTATAATTGGTAGGCTTTTACCTAAAGTTTGTATTTGTACCAGAAAAGATGAGCTAGGCTTTTACATGATATTCTTATTTTTATTTATTTATTTGCAGTTTGTTTACCAGGGTGGTCTATTGGGCCTTGAGGAGCCCATTTTCAATGGAGTCCTGGGGAGAAAAGCTCCAAAGATACAACTAGTTATAATAACAGTATTACAAAAAAATACAACTAGTTATAATAATAGTATTGCAAAAAATATTAAAAATAATTCTAAGTTACACAGAGTACTAAGAAGACATAATTGTGAATCTACTAGATACTGACGCAGAGGTTAAGAGAATTTAGAAAATAAAATGTCAGAGTAGATAAATTATCAGAGTTATAACAATGATCAATAACAGGGTAGATGCAGTATCCCAATGTTAAATGTCAGAGTAGAAAAGTATCACAATTTTAGCAATAGTCAAATGTCAGGGTAGAAAAAGAATCACAGTGTTAATAATTGAGTTTGTTCCAGTTGTAAAAGGTAGTGCAAAGTACCCCAATATAAATGTTTTAAGGAGGAATAAAGAGAAACAGTTACTAAGAAGGTGTCAGCAGAAGTGTTTGAGGTAGGAAGGGATTATAGATAGAGATATTATGTAGGATGAGAGCAAGGGCATTCCCACAGTGATGTTAGGTGAGAGTGGAGAAGAGATTTAAAGATAGAGAGGCTGTTGGTGGTATGGATGAGAGGTGGGAGGGAGTTCCAGTGGCGTGCGAGGCAGAAGGAAAGAAGATATTTGCCAGGTAGGTGGGAGGGTTTATGCAGTTCAATTAGATTTTGTTGGTTGGATCGTAGGCATCTGTTAGGAAGATGCATTTTAAAGGTTGAGATGAGGGAGGGACAGAGAGAAGGGTTAAATATAAGTTTATGTGCTTGGATGAATTGTGTATAGATGAGATAATTGGGGAGTTCAAGCCATTTCAGTTGGTGTAGGGAGGTACAGTGATTGGTGTTGGATCTGTGGCCAGTTGCGAATTTTGCGATCTTATAGTAACAGGAGGAGAGTTTAGATTTGAGGGAGGAGTGCAGGTTGATAAGGATAGAGGCTCCATATAGTAGGGATGGGGTTAGGTAAATGTTAGCAAGAGTGAGCCTGGTGGGGGGGAGAGATAAATTGGTAATGGCGGTAAAGCATGCCTAATTTTTTGTGAGTTTTTTTGATATTTGCCTGCAAATAGTTGTCAAACTTTAGTTGGTCATCAATTAGGATACCTAAGAGTTTGGCAGTAGAGACAGTTTCAAGAGAAGTGTTATCTTTACTGGTAATAAGGAAAGAGTGCTCATCTAGGGTAATGTTTCTGGTGGGGGAAAATAACATCAGTTTAGTCTTATTAGTGCTAAATGGTTCTGAAGAATTCATAGTTCTGTAGCAGAGAATGCTTCTTGGGTAAGTTTCATTAGTGTAGATGAGCAGGAGGAAGAGCAGATTATTGTTGAATCATCTGCGTATTGAACAAGTTTAGAGTGGGGGATGGCCTGGTGGAAGTCATTGATGAAGATGTTAAATAGAAGGGGTCCTAGAATTGAGCCTTGGGGTACACCAGTGGGTGTGAATTGGAAAGGGGAAATTGCTTTTTTCCACTTGACTGCTTGTTGCCTATCTGATAAGTAGCTGGTGAACCAATTAATAGAGGAGTGGGATAAGTGTAGTTTGGAGAGCTTAGTAAGAAGAAGGTTATGAGAGATGGTGTCGAATGCTTTAGAGAGGTCTAAGAGGAGGGTGGAAATGATGAAACCAGAGTCACGGGCCTTGTTTACAGTTTCAAGGAAGGAGAGGAGAGCTGTGGTAGTACTATGGCCAGGACGGAATCCATGCTGAGTGGAAGTTAGTAGGTTATTATTGATGAGGTAGGGTAGGAGTTGTAGGTGGAAACATTTTTCGAGAATTTTAGAGATGGGGGATAGGATAGCGATGGGACGAAAGTTGGAGATGTCATAATTATTGCCACCTTTGTGGAGTGGAATAATGTAGGCCTTTTTCCAAATCTGGGGAACATGGCATTCAGAAATAGATTGATTTATTAGGATGCTGATAGGGTTGACTATGGCTTCTGCAGCAGTTTTTAGGAAGAAGGAGGGTATTTCATCAGGAGCATTAGAACATGGTTTTAGTTTTTGAAGAAGTTTTTTGTATAGTAAATATGGGAATAGGGTTTGTGATGAAGTGAGGACAATGGGGGGTATTGAAGTTTTGAGAGAAGGGGTTCTGAGGAGGTTGCTGGGGGGCTGGTAGTTTTGTGGTAAAGGATTATGTTAATTTAGAGATGGAGTAATTAAAGAATGAGTTAAATTGGGTAGCTAGATCTGAGTCTGAGGTATTTGGGTCAGGGCACGGGTTTTCTTTTCTACCTGGGCTTAGAAGGGAAGAGATGCCATCCCAGAATTTCTTGGGGTTATTGTTGTGTTTATTTTGGAGAGTGGAAAAATAAGCTTTGCTGTTGGTGTTAATGAGTTTTTTTTTGCTTTGTTGCGAAGTATTTTGTATTCATTAAAGGAAATGGAAGTTTTTGTTTTGTGATAGTGGTTCCAGGCTTTATCATGATTTTGCATAGTAATTAGGGTGTTTCTAGTTAGCCAAGGGATGGATTTACTTTTTATGCATTTAGTTCTTAATGGAGCAAAGGAGTCAAGCAAGCATAGGAAGGTTGTATTGAAGTAACTGTGTTATCAAGGGATAAAGTTCTTAATGGATTCCAGTTGGTTCTTTTTAGAGTGTCGGAGAAAGCATTGTGGTTAAAGTCTTTTAAGAGGCGAGTAGTGATGTAGGAGTGGGATAGTTGAAGGAAGAAGGGAAGGCAAAGGGCAAAAGTGGGGAGATGGTCTCCAAGTTGATCTGGAAGGGTACCACTCTTGGAGTAGTAGTGTGGGTGGGAAACTAGAATCCAGTCTAAGGTGCTACCAGATATGAGGTCTTTGGACGGTCTGGTTGGGGAGTTAATAAGTTGTGTAAAGTTATAAAGATTTATACTGAGGGAGTTGGATGGGGATTGTATGTTTTCCCAGTTAATGTTAACATCTCCAAGGATTATAGTTTAATTTGTGATATTGGATGAGAGCCAGGAGAGAATGTCTTCTAGGACAGGGATATTATCCCCAGGAGGGATGTAAAGAGTGGCTATGCAGATGGATTTTTGTTTGTTTACTTGAAGAAGAGTTAAAAGTAACTCAGCTTTTCCAAAATTGGGGCAGGTTTAGAGTAGGGGGTGACTGAGAGGGACGAGGGGAAGAGGAGACTTACACCTCCTCCTTTTTTATGAGTTCTATCATGTCTGATAATACTGTAGTTAGGTGGAGTAAGTTCCGAGTCTTTAATGTGTGGCTTGAGCCATGTTTCTGATATGGAAAGAAAATCAGGTTTGTTATGATGGAGCCAGGCATGAAGTTGTGGGATTTTATTACGTATGCTTTGGGCATTGAGTGCGGTGAAGTGGAGGGGCCTAGTAATTGAGTGGGGTAAAGGAGATGGGGAGGGAGAGATGGGAGTGGCAGAAGGGCCGGGATTTGGGTGTATATCTCCAGAGGTAAGTATGGAGATAGTGTGGTGTATGAGGTAAGAGAGGTGTTTAAGAAACTTGGTATTGGGTTTGAAGTTGGAGGAGTGTGTTGAGTTGGGAGTGGTGTGTATTTGAATAGTGGTTCTGGGGTGGGATAGGAATTTGTAGTTGAAGAGCAAGGAATTGTTGTGGGAATAGATGTTAGGGGATATGAAGAATGAGGAGTGAATTAGTTATAAGGGTGGGGAGGTGTTAGAATGGGATGGGGGTGTGCGATTGGTATAAAGAGGTCTGGTGAGATAGTGTATGTAGGAAAGGCAGATAGGTAGTAGTAACAAAGTTGTAAAGGTTAATGGTTTAGTGTACATGATGTATATCAAGAGTAACACTGCAGCAGTGTATCTATGTTAGGGAGGTAATAGCGATAGTTGTTTAAGAACTATGGTTTTATGTGAAGTAGATAGGTTAAGCAGGAAAGTAGGTGAGATAGGAGTGTGTAATTAGTGAGTTATAAGTGATGAGTTAATTAGGTGAGGCTGGAGGGTGTGGGTGGAGGAAGTGGCCTAATAGGTATAAAGATAGACGTACTGGGGCAGGTGGGAATTGGGGGCAGGGTAGGGGAGCGGAGTGAGTCCGCAGGGCGAATGGAGTGGGAAGAGCCAAAGGAAGGTAGAAGGCAGGTCTGCCTGAAAACAATCAGAAGAGTAGAGGGCAAGTAGATGGTGAGTATATAGTATTGCTAAGAGAATAGTTAGCATACAAATAAGAGCAGAGAGGCTTGGAGGACCACACAGGGCACAAATTACATAGACAGCTATACTTACAGAAAGTCAGAGAGGAAAGGCTGAGATGGACTAGACAGTGAGAGAAAAGGAGGGGGAGAGAAGATATACTAGCAGCGAGGAGCAGGAGAAAAACAAAGTAGAGATAGTAGTATATTCAAAGTAGTAAGTGGGAGACTTTAGTCAGTAAGAATAGGCAGAAATGCAGTTGAGAGAGGGTTTGGGCTTAAGGTCCGGGGAGAAGAAAAGTTAGAATGGTAGAATAGCACAGGAACAGTATACAGGCTGAGGGTAGCTGTAGGGATAGAACAGGGGCTGCTGGCATCTGCTTTATGTGGCAACTAGCAGGGGAGCACTATAAAGGCTATTATATCATTCACTCTAACATTAACCAAGACACTAGTTCATCATGTAGCACATTCTACAGGGACACATACTTCCAAGGGACGTTTTGTTTAAGCTTTTGTTGGCTCCTAGACCGATGGTTACGGGTGCAGAAATTAGGATACACAACACACTGTAGCTGTTACTGTGGCCACAAGAAAAACTGCAGGGGAGAGTCCTGTAGGGTTCCAAGGGACTTTTTGTTTAAGCTTTTGTTGGCTCCTAGACCGATGGTTACGGGTGCAGAAATTAGGATACACAACACACAGTAGCTGTTACTGTGGCCACAAGAAAAACTGCGGGGGAGAGTCCTGTAGGGTTCCAAGGGACTTTTTGTTTAAGCTTTTGTTGGCTCCTAGACCGATGGTTACGGGTGCAGAAATTAGGATACACAAGACACTGTAGCTGTTACTGTGGCCACAAGAAAAAACGCAGGGGAGAGTCCTGTAGGGTGGTGCTATTGCTGCTAAAAAAAGACAAATTAACTCTGACCCATTCTTGACTTGCATGGCTTAAATCAAGTCATTTTGAAGGAGCCCTTTCAGGTAGCTATGGTATATTTGATCCTTCCCTGTCTGTCTGAAGAAAACTAGACCTTCTGTTTGGACCTCCAGGTTGCATGTCTAGAAACCAACAGTGTGAAGGATCCCAGGAGGTCCCTATGCTTTTGGATAAGGTCCAGTTGTTTTCAGTTCTGGACACTTCAATCAGGTCTCACCACATCCTCCAAGGTGTTCACTGCATGCATATTCATAGTGGCAGCTGCCCTCAGCCTAAAGAATTTCTCCATACATGGATAACTGGTAGCCATCAGCCTCAGTTATGCCCAGTTTGAGTGCCTTCAGTGACTTAATTGTCAGGCTTTTCCAGCCCTTTGGAATAATGATGAATGTGACAAAGTCTAAGTTGATACCACACAGCTGATTATCTTTTTATGCTACACTCTGATCAGTGTGGCTTGTTGATCCTTTCTTCCTCGGATAAAATCAAGTGTACCAAATCCACAGTTCTTCTGATACTCCGGGACAATGCAATCCCTACGGCTCCTTTTCTTAAGGCATTGGGATCCATGGCATCCATGATGTCCATGGGCCTTACTGCCAGGCTTTTCATTAAAATTCTTAGTGGAATCTCCAGGTTCTAAGGGATGAGCTTGTAAATCTACCAGATGTCTCTAAACAATGTGTCCAGGAAATGAAAGAAACACTTCTCATGATGGACTCTCAAGTTTAACCTGTCTTCTGGTAGATTTTTTCAAGCCCCAGTTCTCTGGCTGATCATAACCATGTATGCCTCTAGTCTTAAGTGGAGGAGCATAACGTGGTACAGATGGTCCAAAGTACATGGTCAACCCAAATGGGTAATATGCACATGGGTTTTCTGAAAACGAAGGTTTCTTTTTCACCTTGCAAGACTCCCTTTCTACCAGGATGATCACACACACACACACACACACACACACACACACACACACACACACACACACACACACACACACACACATTTTGAACCTCAAAATATCAACACTGTAGAAACTTGAAAAAGCAAATAAAAATCAACTTTTATGCAAGAGGACAAGCCCCCCTGCAACCTCATAACCCCTGCATTTATATATATATATATATATATATATATATATATATATATATATATATAAAATATGTGTGGGTGTGTGTGTGTATATGTATATATATATATATATATATATATATATATATATATATATATATATATATAAAACTCAACTCTAAGAGAGCACTGCAACAGAAGAGAAAGGGTAAAGTCAGATTCCTTGCAAATCTGAGCAACCAATGCTAAATGCTGTTTCAATATTCAGAACATTCGATAAACAAATATTTGAAATTCTGAACATTCGAGCAATGACTCCCATATATATGCACGCATGAACACACACACACACACACGCACATACTGTACATGTATACACTTAAATACAAGCATGCATACACAAACACACAAGCAAGGAGGGCACCACTCCTATCCCTTTGTAAGGGAGTTCAAGAGAATATGGAATAGGCCTCTACCTCCAATCGCCTTCTTATTGCCTCACACACCTTGGAATAAGCCAATTCTGTAGTGGATCCACTCAGTTTTTGTCTTCTGATACACTATGAATGGTCTTTCAATTACTCTATTGCACAGATGTCGTTCCTACCTTGGGAAAAACGTTGTGATCTTTTTACATTCTCAACCAGTTTTAAATTCAGCAACTTCTTTTTGGTGGATGGGATCTGTGTGGTTGAAACATAGGCATCTGTAAATACTATCACAAGATATTATGCACTAAATGTGATCTCTAGGTCTAGGTCATCTTTGGAGCCACTGTTATTTGGGGCATTGTTTCATGAGCAACCATACAAGAAACCAAGCTTGTGACACTGTTCTACTGGTGACAGACATTAAGTTCACAGCATCAGGTACAACTTACTGCTAAGATAGATATGCATTGACAGTTTTATTTGTGTCACCATCCCTGTCATCCTTCGCCATGCCTTGGGCCTGAGTTTTGGTAGGGAGGTTTAGAGTTTGTCTGGGGTTTTATTTATGACTTAAGCTCCGCCTTTCATTGGCTGGCAAAGATTTGGATATGGGTATGGATATAGATTCTTAGGTGCTCAGCGTTGTTAGTGAAGCAAAGGTGACCACCCCAATATTTAAGTGCTGGGCTGAGTCTTGCCAGTCTTAAAGCAGTTATGGAGATGAAACTGCCATTGCAAATTTCATTTTCCTGGTTTAGTCAAGCAAAAGCTAGATCCAAGTACCACAATTCTGTAAGACTAGCAAATTCATATAACACCCCTTTTTTGCTCTAGACAGTGAATGCTTTGAACTAAAAGTAAATATATGACTAATAAAAATTAAGGTTTTAAGCCATTAAACCATAATGATGTATGAGCTGTTTCGCTAAGATCATGTTAGTTATACCACTAGGCATCTAATATTGTCTATTCATGTTAACATTAATAATTTCAAAAGCATGTTACATACAGGTTATTGGAAATTTTAATCTTAAAGTTTACATGATAGCAGAAATGTATTGATACTTGCCCTATGTCTAGTTCATTTAAAGAGATATTAAATGTTGCTCATGTACTGTTCATTTATATTGTTGTAACTGTCATGTTTCTATAAATATCTCAGGAACCTAACAGCTGAACAAAAAGCTGTTTGCAGTATGTATTTAGCCATAATGACTACTGGTATATTGCAAGTTGTTTATAAAAAACACACACACACAAATTAACATTTAGTGCCCTATTGTGACTTATAAAATCCACTTTTGGACTTTGAATTTTGTTAAAATTTTGCAACCCCAAGAAGCTTGTCAGAAAAACTCAGGATGTAACCATCAGAAGTTAGAGTAGAATTATCCAGCACCTCACTGAAAGGAATGAGGCTATTTAAAATAAGAATCAGGGTCAAAATGAACTTACTAAGGAAAAGTGTATTAGTGAAAATGCAAAACAAGAAACAGCCCATAGTTTAGCAAAGACAATGTTAACAATCTCTTCCTGTGAATAAAATCAATAATACAAACTGAAATCTAAAAAGGTACCATGAAAGGTCATTTACATTACAACACTTTCATTGCTAGGCAGTAATGATATGAGCAACATAAATCAAGCAGTAGCCACCAAAGCAATAACAGGAGAATATTCTAGAGCTAACCATTATGCCCCATAAAGCAACAGACATTATTAACTTTATAGCTAAACAACACCAGGAATAAGTGCTTCAACACAAACGACACCACATATAGCCAAAATAACTTTTTATTTCTCTAGCGCCTTGGCTACAAATAGCCTTCAAGGAGTAAAATACACAAATTCAGCAATCATTTTTATAATACCAGCAGCTTCAATCAATTAACAATTAAACAATAAAAACATCAATTAAAACTTTTAAAGTGACCATGTCTAATTTCATATAACACTTTTCCAACAACATTCAGTATTCAATCCCTTCGGTATCAATGTTCTATATTTTAAAATAAATATTGTTTCCTTTTTCAAAAGATTATATCTGTGAACTTCCTTATTATTTTTTTTTAAACAAACTTGTTCTAAAATAGTTGCCTTAAGTCCTTATTAACTTTATATTCTTTCTCTTTTGTTCAGTTTAACAGCCAAGTACTGTATGCAGTTGCAAAGCAGTAAAATTCCAATAATACAGGCAACTTTGCAATCTGTCTACAAAACTTATCCTAGCTGACAAAGAAACTGCTATACTTCCCTTCAACACTTCCAGTGCTCCAGTCCGAAGTCCTCCATCATAACCTCTTAAAACCTGGAAAGTCCTATCCACCTAACCCCTTTCCCAACCTTATCAACCAAGATACAGGTTGTAAATTTAATTCTCATTTCATAAGTACTATGGCTACTTTAACACAGCAACATTCCCTACAGCCTCTACCAAACCCACACATCTTAGAAAAGTCTGTCACCACCCTATAACCAGTGCCTACTCAAACTATCCATAAACCTCTCACCAAACTTATGCCCTCCACTTTGGTCCTGGACATTTTACCTGTAAAATACCTAAAGCTTGTTTATCCTTTATCCATTCTGATAAATTGCTGCATGTCTGAAGCTATTGTCCCTACATCATGGAAGCAGCCATTTATACTCTCCCTTCATAAAGGTGATACCTCCACAAAATGCAAACTTCCACCCCATTGCTTTCCTCTCACCTCTTTCCAAGATCAAAAAAGATGCATCCACAGTCAGGTTTTTCTTTTCCTCCAAACCAGCACACTAATCTCACCTGCACACTATAGCTTTTGACCCAGTCGTAGTACAGCCACTGCCCTTATATCCTTCCCAAACACCGTTTACCAAGAAGGAAATGAAAGTAAACATATGTCTTCCATCTTCCTTGATCCCTCTTATGCATTTGATACTGTATCGCATCCTAAATTATTCCCTTTTCTCTCTAGGTTTCTCCTTCCCAACAATTGACTTGTTTACTAGTTATCTCACTAACCATTCCTATGCAGTCAAATGGAACTGTGACTTCTCTACTTACCTGCCAGTATCAACCAAGATCCCATAATGGTCTGTACTTAGCCCTGGTTTACTTAACTTGCTCATGAATAACCTACCTTCTGTCTCTTCTCAATATATTATTACCCCATATGCAGTTGATGGCAGTCTTATCTGCTCTAAATCCTCACTATCTTCTCTTCAAGCTATTACTCAAGAATCATCTACTTCCACTGAGACTTGCCTTTCTCACACTCAGCTACTTCCAAATCACACAAAAAATAACTAAATTAATGCTCTTTACTCCTAGATCATAAGCTAAGAGTAAGTACAAATTTCACAGTGTATTCCTCTCAATAAATACAACTGGAAGCAGTCTCCAAAAACGAGATTTTAGGTATTATTCTTAAGGATTAACTAAACTTTGTTATATGTATTCAAAATGTTATTAAAAATTTCCACAAATTAGGCCTTCTTTACAGAGTCTCCAACTTTCCTACAGCCCACTCAAGTAAAACCACTGCTGCATCCTATCTTCTGAAGAATCATCTTTATATCTCATATATTCTTACTAATATTAACACATCACAACTACAAAAATGAGAGCAATGCTATAACAAAATTGATGAATTTGTACCAATATGCCATGTTCTTCTCACCACTGTTTAGCCTTCAGAAAATTAAAATTAAACTGGCTTGAATTATCAGACTGTATCAGTTTTCCTTAGTTAAAACTATCCCATAACATTCTATCCTTTCCTGACAATTACCACTCCCTCAATTCATTTCTTCAGTTTTACTCTCCTACAAGGTCCTTTCACTCTACAGATACTAATTTTCTTGTTATTAAAAATAACAGAATTCCTCTGCTCATTCCTTGTTGTCCACATATATTTCAAAGCTGTGGAATCCACTATCCATATCCATTAGAGAAACAGCCTCCAAGACTTTCAAAAAAGAACCTAAAATATTTATAATGTATAATGCAGTTTAAGTCTTTTATCATTGCTTATCCTACTGTCACTATGGCCTGGTAATCAAATAAAAAAAAAATACAGAAATGAAACTAGAATGTAATGTCATGAGTAATGTCCAAAAAGTTTGTGGAAAAATAACCTCAGAGGTTCACTAAGCCTCACACAGTAACTTACACAAATCTTATGATTGTTTCTAAACATAAAGAAAAATATTAAATGGGTAAACATGGGTGGAATGGAACAATATATGAAGCTACCACAAATTACCAAAAATATTATAATATACTCATGAATACTTGTTAGCCATTATGTTTTAATAAATGTTCATAAATAGCCTTTATCTAATAGCTTTAAATGAGCTGTAATATCTGAAACTGTGTGAAACAAATTTTCATTTTAACCAGACATAGATTATTAAATAAATACTGTTATAATAATTAAGTTATTAAACAAAATTTGATAAAATAACGAAAAGCTCTTATATATACATTTAACCAAAAATGAGAAGTAGCACTATAATCCTCATTGAAACAGTAGTTAATTTTTGCCATATTTATCAGCCATAAGAAAGATACTTTTTTACATATATTAAAATTAAGATGCTAAAGAGAAGTTAAAAATACATTCATTCGCAACTAACCGGTTTTACATAACAAATGTAATCTAGTTTTATACAGTTAGGATTCAGGAAAGTAACTGACATTTCTTTTTATCAGGTATCATACTAGATGTTTGCTTTGTAGTAGAATAAACAGGCTTCCAGATTTTATTGCCAAAGTGTCTCTTAAGAAATAAATAAGTTCAGTTCATATAGGCCATTTCAGGCAAGTTGTTCTCATTCTTAACATATAAAGTGACTACAAAAAAATGCTTTCTGTCTGGCTGGGTATAAGCATATATCATTTTGGTCCTCTAATAGGTGAACAATGTGTTGAAGGAACGATTCATTGGTTTGCAGTTGAAATTGGCACTCACTGGTTCCATTTCAATTGAACAGGAGGACGGATCTCAATAAAGAGCCTGTATGCGATTGGAATTCCAGAATGATAAGAAGGGATAACCTGTGTCACTTCTCTGAGGAACCACCTGATGGGTATAGAGTTGTGGACAGGTAAAGTGCTATGTAAGTTTATGTGCATTCAGGGTCCCGACTCCCTTGACTGGATTAAAATGCAAAATATGGTCAGTCTTGTCACATTTTAGTGCATTTTAAGGCCAGGTACTTGAATGAGAATATTTGGCTCATCTTTGGACAGTAGGTACATTTCTAAATTAGGAGAAAGTATGGTTTCCTTTAATAATGATTTTTCTGTTCAGACATGTAGACAATGCCTCAGTTTTGGAAGGTTAGGAAAAAAAATTGTAAGATGAAGAAACAAAATTTCAATATGTAGTATCCCAATCTTTTGAAGGATACCCCCGAGAAATGAAGTATTTTCTTTTCTTGACATGCAAGAAGCCTTCAACTGTGCATGTCACTTTGATCCTGATATAATTTCATGCTGCTAGATACTGATTCTATTTTTGCACGCACATAGTTAGACAATATTTGACTATCTACATTGTGTAGGTTTCATAGTGCTTTATGTTTATGTGTTCAAATTTGCAAAGAGAAATGTTGCTGAAACATCACTGCAAGGCAGTGGTAGAGTTTGTATGTGTTTATTTACTGGGTATGGATATAAGCTTTTTGAAGGGGAATACAGTGAAAATTTGCTTATTACTTTATCACACTGAACATAAATGCCTTTTGGGTGAATTATATATTTATGAAGAGTAATGCATTTTCTTTCCAGGCACACCAAGGACTAGAAAATGTCTGAGTGTACTAAGACAGCCATAGATAGTGATATTATCTCACTTGTCCTAGAGTTACACCAGTTTTCCAGTTGTTTATTAAGAACTGACGACTGGTACAGACGGTTATGGCAGTGAGCTGCAGTTCCTATGGTACAGTGTTTGTTTCCATCAGCTCTCATTTGCCTATTGTGTGAACTTCAGTAAATTACTTAACCGGACATAGCACCTGGGTTATCCTGTTTAACGAAATTGTATTATTATTATTATTATTATTATTATTATTATTATTATTATTATTATTATTATAAATAGAACATGCTGGCAAGATAGATATACTGAGTAATTGGGGGATGCTTCCAGCTTCAGTTTTATGGTGAATGTGACTTAATTTATGTCTGATTTGTCCAGGGAAAAAGTTACAACTGACGGGGAACAGACCTTTCCATATTGATGGGAACCAAGCCCAGAATTTTGTCACCAAGTGTTGGGGTGCGGACTAACTGGTCATGTGAGTTTGTATTTATGAAGTCCAGAAATCTCTGGGCATACATGTAGGTGATGTCACTAAATACTGCTCACATGAAAAAACATTGTAAAAAAGAAATGAGCCGGCTTCAGGAACACAAACCACAATTTATTGCTGTTTACCGTGAGCGCTTTCGTAAGAGTAGATACTCCAACATCTTCAGACAAACTCAGGTTTCAACTACATGGCTTCTGAATGCACATGATTCTTCGCTTTGTACTTTTAAAGTTTTTACTGGTACATTCATTTTTTTACAATGTTAGGTGATGTGTAAGTCCCCTGGAAGAATGGTATTTAGCTGAAGGCATAGGGACACCATACTACTCACGTAGGAAGTATGGGCAAAGTGGGACATTAGAGGAGTCCTGTTGTTAGCTATTATGTGGTAAAGACTTTTATTAATGTTAAGCTGGACATCGACAGGTTGTTATCCTGTCTAATACGTCTGGAGGTGAAGTTCTGTTTTATGTATGTAGAAACACAGCTATGTTTAGTGCATTCATCTAGTCCGGTGGGGCTAAACATGTGGTAGGCATTGAAACCTTGTAATGATGGGGTTCTGGTGATGGTCTTGAGCCAGATCTCCATAATGATGCACATATCAATGCATTCCAGGTTAAGAAGTGCCTGGACAGAGTGGAGTTTTTTGTTAAGGCTCCTAGTATTGAGCAGCAGCACCTCTATGTTATCTGAATTCTGTTTTGTTAGGTTGGGAGCTTTTGAAGATTGATATTACCTAAAAAAGGCACTATTGGGGTGAATGAGGGTTGTACCAATATACAAAAGCTATGGGGGATAGGTGTAGGTCATTCCTGGAAAAGCAACATGGACTGTCCGCAAACTCCTGCAAGGGTGATATACACTGGACCCCCTTTGAATGACACCAGAAGCTAAGCCAATTGTTTTAGTCAGTAATCTTTTGTTTGTGTTGTGGCGTCACTCTTGGTGAAGGTAAAATGCTGCTCAAGGCTAGGTTCCTCCCTGTCTCAGACTCATATTCTGGGAGCTGCATTATGTTTATCTTTGTATAATCCTGGGAGGTACAGCTTAAGTCATTTACTATGTGAACTATGACTGAGTTGTATGTGTACTTGTACAAGGACTTGAGTGCCTGTATTTTGTGGTGAATCCCAGCCCCCAATAGGCAACTGACCATGACCCTGTCCTTGTTCTACCTGGGCAGTCATACATAGCTGTATCACTATAAATTACATATCATTAGGAGGTTGAACTGTGTGGAAGTCTGGCATATAGGGTTTTGAGTTGAGACACTGTGAGTTATCAGTGCATGTTTCGTAGAGGGAGCCACCTGAATTGAAAGTTTGTGAGGATGTTGAGGGTGCTTGTTTTGTAGGTTAGTTTTAGGAGACCCTTGGGGGTTTAGTTAGAGTTACAAGAGCTCTGAGTTTAAAACTGCTGTTCAACTGCATTAATCTTTGGATTTTCTACATTTAAGGTTTGAATATTTACATTACATTCTAATTTGGGACTTATTATATTACAGTTTGTTGTATTTTAAATTTTGTTTTACTGCAAAGTTTTTTTTTGTCTTGAAGTCTTAAACGTTGTTGACTAGGGTCATTTAGGAAACTTTTCTCTTGCATTCTTTGATTGAATAGGAATTGGACCTAGCTAATTAGTCAGAGAGCTGAGAAGCTGTTTTGTTATTTTAGGTTTTCATCTACATCCCTCTCCAGGTACAAGAGCTCGGACAGTCCCATGGATTTTTTGTTTTGATTCTGGTCTTTGTTTATACTTTCTGTGTGCCTTTTCGAGCATGCTCAGCTTTATTTGTTGGGGGTCTCCAGGAAGTTTTAGAGATGTTAGCCAGATTCCATCGCAAATTGCAGTTGTGCTCACAGAAGCACTCACTTAAGCCATTCATTAGTTTAGCCTCAGAGAAAAGTAGACTTTTAGGTATTTTATGACCCAACTGCTACTACCTCTCTGGAAAGCATTTGAGTAAAGTAAAGCTAAAACATTAGTAAACAACAGTCTTCTGTTCTTTATTGCATATTTTATTTTCTGCTGATTCTGAATGCTAGCCAAATGCAATCATTTTATTACATTTTATGAATTGGGTTTAAACTTGCCAATAGGCTTTACAAAGCATTTTTTCAGATTTTCAAGATATGAGGCAAATATGTTGTGAAAATACACAGTTAATTAGTTTTCCATCAAATTACAATTCAAACACTTTCAAGTGGAAATTCAACCCAATTCAAGAATTCATTGAATAAAACCATGCTATAGGAGGCACTAGTTTAACCATTCAGCTTCAAGTAAGTACTACATTGGTCTGGCTGTATACTATCCCCAGTTGTCTCTTTACAATTTGTTTCAAAGTGCCAACAAAATGTTTTCTTAAAAAGTCAGGAAATTAGTACATAGCTGTGGGGGTGATAGACACTACAAGATGAAACAGACTTGGGATAGAAACTATCTGATACCTTAAAGGTAAGCAAATACAGTCAGTAGAATAATGACTGTATAAACAGAAGATCTAGCAAGGGAAAATGTGAAATTTTTATCCCAGAATATAAACAGTTGGCAAGTACCACCCCCAACCCCCCTCTAAGTAGTGCCTGTACTTCTGCAGAAACCAGGCAAGTAAAGACTAGTTCTGAAAAGGGAAAAATAAGTAGTGTGTAGTTTGCTTCAGAAATCACAATAAACATAGACTAAGAATTATGCAGACTACAGAGGAAATAGGTTGAAGAGGTATGACAGATTGCTTAATACCTCAAGGAAATCTAAATAATCAGAATAGGCAACATAAACAGGACTTATGTTGATGATACAAGGTGCCCATCTTGGGGTAGGGGTGTTGCAGGAAAATATTAATTCACTGAGAGAATGACAAATGTATGAATCTTTTCTGCCAGATGTTTAAGGAGCTGTGTGAAGATACATTATTCTACCACTTTTGAAAGAGGGAATAATATAGTTATTTGTCTTTAGTTAGAAAAAAAAATCAGTATTATGGAGGGGTATAATGAAAGATTTTTTTTCCAAAAGACAGATTCATGGTTTTCTTTAACAGAGCAGTTTATCACTATGGAGACAGGGTGGAACACAGCATCTGCTCCAATCATAAGATATTCAGATGTCAGATGATCTAATGTGTTTGTGGGTTTCATATTAAGAAGATATTTTTGATTAGTGTGGTTGGGACAGGTTGAAAGTTGAAAGTAATTGTTGAATGTATGATGGGATCTTAATATTAAATAAAGACTTTAAGCAATTAGTCACTTCTTTTCAGGGCTAACTTTTAAAATAGATTTATTTAAACACAATGGATATGATACAGGAAAATGTATGCAAAAATGAATTATTAAAAGTTATGGTATTCCAACATGAAAATCAGATTGAAGAGACTGAAAAGAGAAGACTCAAAGAAGAAGAAAACAAGTCAGGACTTTTACTAAAACAAAATGCTTGGCTAATCAACAAAATTGAAGTCTTTGACAATAAAGAAAGAAGGAACAATGTTAGAATATTTGTGTATCAAGAAAACTCAAAAGGAAATAATATACTGAGCTTCCTAACTTCATGGATTTCTTTGCTTGCAAAATGATAAGAAGTTCTATCTTGTGGCATCAAAAGTGCCCAGAGATGTAGTGGAACCCATACCTCAAGTAAAGGAAATGTGAAGTCCAGACCTATAAGTTTATGTTCTACTTGGATAAAGGACTTGTTAGAAAAGAAGACTGGACAAAGCTCCTATTAAACTGGGCTTAGATATTATTCACTTCAGTAATGACTATGGCACTAAAGCTGCCAAAAAAGGGAATCTGCATGAGGTTAGTCAAATCATTAAAAAGCGCAATCTAAAGGCACAAATGATATTACCAGCAACACATTTGATGAGTCAAACCCTTTTTTTGGAATAATAAATTAACACCTGAAAAATGAAGAGATGGACTAGTTACTTGCTTCTCTTAAAAAATCAGGAAAGGAAAAACTGGATTGCAGTCAGATCAACATAGTCTAAGACTTCTATAGATATATCTATGCCCAAAGAGAACAGAAGAAAATAGAACCAACAACATGAATTGGGGGTTCTACAATGTATATTGACATGAAGAAAAAGAAGAGGATGACAAATGTATGAATCTTTTCTGCCAGATGTTTAAGGAGCTGTGTGAAGATACATTATTCTACCACTTTTGAAAGAGGGAATAATATAGTTATTTGTCTTTAGTTAGAAAAAAAATCAGTATTATGGAGGGGTATAATGAAAGATTTTTTTTCCAAAAGACAGATTCATGGTTTTCTTTAACAGAGCAGTTTATCACTATGGAGACAGGGTGGTACACAGTATCTGCTCCAATCATAAGATATTCAGATGTCAGATGATCTAATGTTGTGTTTGTGGGTTTCATATTAAGAAGATATTTTTGATTAGTGTGGTTGGGACAGGTTGAAAGTTGAAAGTAATTGTTGAATGTATGATGGGATCTTAATATTAAATAAAGACTTTAAGCAATTAGTCACTTCTTTTCAGGGCTTAACTTTAAAAATAGATTTATTTAAACACAATGGATATGATACAGGAAAATGTATGGAAAAATGAATTATTAAAAGTTATAGTATTCCAACATGAAAATCAGATTGAAGAGACTGAAAAGAGAAGACTCAAAGAAGAAGAAAACAAGTCAGGACTTTTACTAAAACAAAATGATTGGTTAATCAACAAAATTGAAGTCTTTGACAATAAAGAAAGAAGGAACAATGTTAGAATATTTGTGTATCAAGAAAACTCAAAAGGAAATAATATACTGAGCTTCCTGACTTCATGGATTTCTTTGCTTGCAAAATGATAAGAAGTTCTATCTTGTGGCATCAAAAGTGCCCAGAGATGTAGTGGAACCCATACCTCAAGTAAAGGAAATGTGAAGTCCAGATCTATAAGTTTATGTTCTACTAGGATAAAGGACTTATTAGAAAAGAAGACTGGACAAAGCTCCTATTAAACTGGGCTTAGAATATTATTCACTTCAGTAATGACTATGGCACTAAAGCTGCCGAAAAAAGGGAATCTGCATGAGGTTAGTCAAATCATTAAAAAGAGCAATCTAAAGGCACAAATGATATTACCAGCAACACATTTGATGAGTCAAACCCTTTTTTTGGAATAATAAATTAACACCTGAAAAATGAAGAGATGGACTAGTTACTTGCTTCTCTTAAAAAATCAGGAAAGGAAAAACTGGATTGCAGTCAGATCAACATAGTCTAAGACTTCTATAGATATATCTATGCCCAAAGAGAACAGAAGAAAATAGAACCAACAATATGAATTGGGGGTTCTACAATGTATATTGACATGAAGAAAAAGAAGAGGAATATATTGTCATTAAAATTGTACAACGCATTTAGTGTTCTCTTATTTTGATATAATATGTGTGAGTAAATCATATAAAAGCAATATTTAAATAGTGTTCTTCAATGCTGAATTCACCACCAGATAAAAGGGCAAGGCACTCCCAGTTTATAAGCTTTAATGTAATACTTGTTCACTTTATTATTTTGGTTAAATTATGTATTTTCTTCAAAGCTGATCTAATTAGATGATCTACTTCATTTAAATGTGCTTGTTACTATAATTTACCAGAAAAAGTCTGACATATTTAAAATGATACTAAAATATACCTTCAGGCACTTTAGTACTTTGTTATGCGTATTGAATTCTTCATGCTCATTATTATGCGTAGTATGCAAAAAAGTTAGAAGTTAAAACATGGCATCACTTTCTGTATTTATAACAGAATTGTGAAGCTCAGAATAAGAGAGTGCCATCAAAGGCATAAGAGAGAATATAATTATTGACTTCAGAGCAGGTGAATGAAAAGCAAAGAGGCATTTCACTACGTTACAGTAAACAATCATGGTGAAGAGTTGCTGCTGTAAATACATAATAGCTTATGTCATTAGCCTAACAATTAGGGAAAGGGAACTATGAATACAAGTAGGGGAAAGGAATAAATACAGCAGACTTGGAATTTATCCCTCATGACTAATAGTTTTCATACATCTGGTTTAATTTTTAATGGTCTCGATGTGATGTAGCCATGGCAGCACGTCTTGGTTTATCTTGTACTGTTTTTGTCTGTCTGGTTACTACATCAAAACATACCTGACATATTAGACAACAAAACCTTTATTTTCAAATAAAAGAATTCAAGTAAAAAGGTCACACAGAAAAAAAAAAAACCTCATAGACAAAAACATCAAAAAGATCCTGGCAAACCAGATACTTCAATGTATAATAGTTTAAACCTACTTTGAAGGATGCTCATGGGAAATATGCACATGACTCCTTAAAGATATACAAGTGTTATAACTTCATGACTTCTGAATTCCCACTGACTTTTTATAAGTCCTTGTTGAGGCATTCAGGTCAATAAAGCCAAACCCCATGTAGGCATAACATGTTTCACCCTTTTTACGGGCTCATCAGTACAGCAATATGTGTTTAGTTTGGCTATTATCTGAAAACACTCAGCTTATAACAAAGCCTTTCATCCAAAACATTAGTGTGTCTGCAAAAATTCCCAAATAATTAACAAAACAACAAGTAAAAAGATCAGAGAGTGAGAGAAAATCCTCATAGTCAAAATTCTCCAAAAGACCGTGGCAAACCAGAGACTTCACTGTATAACACCTTAAACCTCATTTAAAAGAGGCTCTTGAGACTCATTAAAGACTTATAAATATTTGGTGGGCATTTAGAAGCCATATAGCTGAAACTCTTGTAAAGGGTTATTTGCATTTTCACATGAGCCTCCTTGAAAGGATCTTTGTCATCAGGTTATTCTAAAAGTTTATGCAGTTTGTTCAAAAAGGGATTTGCAGTAAAGCAGGAAAAAACAATTATGAGTGATGAAGGTATATGAATATGAAAGAAAAGGAGGAAGAGAAAAGGAAATAACAGGATATTTAGTACTTCCTTATTATAGCGGCCTTGGCGATATAGTTACGTAAAGAAGTAGCAATATGTACTTCAACCGGGCAATACAAATATGCCAGAATAAAGCCTTGCCTTTCCAGAAAGTCACCATTAATGTCATATATCAACTCAAGAGTACTTTAGGGGAACTGTTGTGATTCCCCCTGTCAATTAACTTTGTCGTAAATCAGTGGATTAAGACACAGGATTTTTACATGATGGGGGGAATTTAATAAAGCCTATACATCTTTTTTTTTTTGTGAAGCCATTGTGCTGCTCTGCTAACATGGCCACGAACATTTTTAGATTCAGTAAGCTCTGCTGAATGGAGCGCACGAGCTCGCCAACACGGAAACTTCAGTGGCATGCAAATCACCTCATAAGCAGGTGAATCTCATGCAAATGAGGCAGATAGAGTGATTCAGCAAGCAGATAGGCAGCCCTGCAGACCTTGTGTCAGTGTCCATAGTATACACGGAAATATTCTGTGTACAGGACTGTAGACAGACAAAAGGGGCTGTAAATATATAGGTAGATAGAAATGGCATAACACACACAGATATGAACAAAACTATCATCTGTGTGTTCCAAAAATTACAATAAATATGTTAAAATATTTTTTTTTAATAATCTTGGCATGTTTGCACAGCGCGCCTCAGTTTGCAAACATGCCTTATTAAAAAAATGGTGGAAAAATCAAATATTAATATCATGAGACAAATGTATTACAGGAAAAACAAAAACCACGCAAATGGAAAGGCAAATGTATAAAAAGCAACACTGGAATCAGATCCAAAGAAACGATTTATTGTACTTAGCGCCTCGGCCAAAACAGCCTTCAAAGAGTACAAATTCATGATAAAACATTCCCCTATATATATATATATATATATATATATATATATATATATATATATATATATACTAATTGATTAATTAAAGTTAGTGAAACAAAATTATATAACTGAAAAATTTAAAGCAAACATTTCCAGTTAATATCCATGTTTAAATGTATTACAGGACCTTGCATGCAGTATCTACAATGGTGCATTGGTGCTGTTGCTAACGTGGAAGGGCTTGGAAGCATGTAGTACAGGCAGCGCCTGGGTTAAAGACGAGATACATTTTTTACTGTGTCCTTAAGTCAAATTTGTATGTAAGTTGAAACACGTGCATGAAACGTTCTACTGTACTGTACTGCGATACAGTACAATACAGAACAGTACAGTAGAATGTTCTGTACAAAAAAATATGTTGAACTTACCTCTTTTTAAGCTTCACTTCATATTTCTGTACTCTAGACATCACCCATGAATGCTTTTCACTCTTTCCAGAACTTTCAGTCCGCTACCAGACCTCCTATGGTCACGTAGACCCTAGTGAGTTGCAATTTCATTTGCCCAACCTACTGTACAGTACAGTAACTGCTTCAATACTGTGTACTGTACAAGCCAGCAGTCTTGGCCAATTAGATCGCCAACACAGCGATCTCCTAACTAATCAGATCTCATGTTTTCCTTGAAGACATGTGAGCAGTTTCATGAATGGGGAAAATGGGACAGCAGAATTCTTCATTTTAAGGTAAAATTTGGGCAACTTTAAAGATTTATTTTCACGTTATTTCCAACATTGCTGCAGCCCGTTTTTATCTATGGGTTGTCTGCAAGTCAGATGCCTGTAAATTGGGGACTGTCTGCATTCAGGTTGTGAGTATGGATCCCTATGCAAATGAGATGGAGTTACTAAATAGCATAATGGGGTAACCATGTCCGCAGATCTCTTCCGTGTAGGCAGAGAACCATGTTGGTGTCCACAGAGGAGGTAGCTGACATCAGGAGAGGGTGTGTCCACTAAATTCTGAGCTGATTGGAGCATAGCTGTGCCTGTTTGTGCAGTGTGCCACCATGCTGAGTGTGCAAGTTTGGGGCTGTGTGTGCACTGACTGCTAAGCAGTGTTTACCTACGCCGCAGTGCTCAGAGTATCTAAAAGGCCAATGATGTATTAATTAGTGTTGATCCTTGCTTAACTTAAACTAGGGCCATTAAATGATGTTAATGATATACTAGGCAGGTGGAATGCATCATAGGTAGCCAATCACACAGGCAGCATCTACAGCAGAGCAATATAAAGTATATATACACCCTACAATCTGATTTTTCCCCCTTACTCTGCACCATTGGAGTACAGACTTGGGAATTTTAACTGAAAGAATTCTAGGGGCTGCTACAGATCTGCTACATCTGTATGTGTTAGATGCTGAAGTCAGTGCTGCTGACAATATGCCTAGGCAGAAAAGGAAAAGGGTGTTCAGGCCCAGGGTATCCTTTTCAAGAGCTACATGAGCTGGAGATTGTAGAGCACTACAGGGTGGACAGGGACATACTACAAGAACTCACTGAGCTCTGCCACCCTCAACTCAGGCCAAGAGTTAACAGAGGGGAACCCATCCTAGTGGAAACAAAGGCATGTGTAGCCCTTAGGATAATAGCCACAGGTACCTTCCAAAGACCAACTGGGGACATAGCAGGAGTCTCACAGGCATCAGCATCCAGGGTACTCCACCAGTTCCTGGATGCCACGCTACCACATGCCAGTGAGCACATATATTTTCCCCACACCCCTGAGGCAAGGGCCAGCAATATGTAACACTTCTACCATGTAGCACACTACCCTGAGGTACTGGGTGTCATAGATTGCACTCATGTACACATCAAGGCACCACTGTTGAGGAGGGTAGAATCTACATCAACCACAAAGGGTACCACTCTCTCAACTGCCAGGTCATGTGCAATGCCTAGGGGATTATCATAAATGTGTGTGCTGGCAGCTATCACGACTCCCATATGTGGCACACATCACAGCTGTACCAGATGTTTGCTAGGGGGGACATCCCACACAGCCATTTAATGGGGGATGTTGGCTACGCACTGAAACCATGAATGATGACACCCATCAGAAATGCACACACACCCATGGAAGAATGCCATAATGAGGCACACGTACAAACTAGGAACTTCATAGAGTGTGTGTTTGGGATGCTGAAGTCATAGTTACAGTACCTCGATATATCAGGTGGAGGCCTGCAGTACTCTGCAGCCACATGTGCACATATCTTCACAGTATGTGCCATGTTACACAATATGATCCTGAGGAAACAGCTGCAGCATGATCAACAAAGGGAAGGGATACACAGTCCCCCACAGGTGCCTAGGTCACCAGAGCTACATTCACAGGAGGACTTGGAGGAGGAGCCCCATGATGATGTCCCTGTAGGCAGACATAGACATGATTAATATGCTCTGGCATTGGCTAAGAGACAACGTATAGCACATTCACTGACAACCTAAGGCCCTAGGGACTAAAACCTTACTCCTACCCGAAGGACTGTAACATAGCGCTCAAACATTGTATGTCTCTCTTCCTGCAGGATTTCAGTGTACATGTGTATGCTGTTGATTGTGTGATGAATGACCCTCTCTGTCTAGTGACCTGTGTGGCTTAGTGGACTAGGGAAGCTAGCATGGGTGCTGGCATTGATGGTTCTAATCTGGAATTACTCACATTTTTTGCATGTGAGGTAGTAGTATGTTGGTATTTTCACAGAATGTCATACCTCCCAACCTCTTAGTGCAAGAAATGTGGACTAAGCCAGAAAGACCGGGGGGGACAAAGGCCCAAACATAGGGACAGAGTTTAAATAATGGTCACATAAACCTAGACAGTTGCTGGAATTAAAGGTGTTGCAGTAGTACATATTTTCTGATGGATATAAAGTCTGACACACAGTTGTTTGTCTGTGGTTAGTAGAATGTATTTATGTCAACATTCAGGAAAGCACCAGAAGACCACAAATCTGTGAGGAACAGACCAAACATATGAGGCAAAACTCTGGACATTCTGTGAAAATCAGGACATTTGAGAGGTATATAGACTGTCAGTCTGTTGGTGGTGTAACATTACCAACCTCAGTCACTTGTTTAGTACAACAGACAGCTGGGGAATGCTGTGGAGATTTTGATTGAAGTGCAGCACTGCAGAAACATGGGTGGATGTTAATGTCTGTAATATACAAAATCCTGGATGGGAATACAGGTAGGTGTGGACTGGAGTCACATTGTAAGTACTGACAGTCCCACTGGGCATGCCCATACACTTAGAAAAAATTCTGTTGGCCCTTCATTGAAATAACCTGTTATGTATAAATATCTATACATACAGACTATACATATACATATCCGTCTGTCATTATCTCTCTCTCACATGCATAGTATATCTATTGAAATGTAGTGTCAAATAGATATATACTGATATATACTGATATATATATATATATATATATATATATATATATATATATATATATATATATATATATATATAGATAGCTATATATATTAAAACTATACATAAACTCCCCCCATATAGCTACATAACACATATACATATTAGACACACAGCTACATTTATATATACATCCCTGTTATGTACAGAAATATGTGTCTGGATGTCTGCATTGTTTGACATACCCTAATATTGGTGAGTAAACTGCGCTATCACACAGCCATAATGTTGCTCAAAGGATCCAAACTAAGGGCACAGCAGTGCATAATCCACTTACCGACAGATCCCTATCCCTGCTGGATGTCACCACGTAGACAGACACAGGTAAGCAGGTGGTGTAATGTATGATGGTGTCAACGAACATATGGACAGGACACATTGTCCCTGCTCACAGTGTCACCTATCTAACTCCAAGCAGCCACATATGGCCATACTGGTAACTGTACACCATAGCTAAGATAACAGCTGTTATCTCACTGCTAGGATACTAGACGAAGATAACAGTATAAACCAGTATCACTCTGCAGGCCATAGATGTGTTCAGTACAAGGCTAATTTGTGTAATGCACAAGTACTGTGCCTGCAATCACATATACCACAGGCTTAACCTGTGGTGCATGCGATAAGTACTGTGATTTATAGTGTATAAGACTAAATAGGAGTTCTAATCTCACTGCAGCCCACTTGTAAAATAACAGACAAGCCCTCATGGGGTATCCAGCAGCAATGGGTATGCACTTTTTGGGCCCATAACTTCCTGCTGGCTTAGAAACTGCCCTCTTCTACAAAGCCTGATGATGTCAGCCACCTTAAGACTGCCAGCTGAGAGTGTAGTATCAGATGTAAGCCTGCATGTGATAAGTACTGTGATCTATAGTGATAAGCCTAGATAGGTAGGGGTTCTACTCTCACTGCAGCCCATTTGGAGTATATATATATATATATATATATATATATATATATATATATATATATATATGTGTGTGTGTGTATATATATATATATATATATATATATATATATATATATATATATATATATATATCCCCTGCAAAACAAGGACATGCCCTCATGGGCCACTCAGCAGAAATGGTAATGCACTTTTTGGGTCCTTAAATTGCTGATGGCTTCCAAACTGCCCTCTTCTACAAGATACAAGACTTGATGGTGTCAGCCACCTTAAGACTACCAGTGGACAATTTAGTATCAGAAGTAAGCCATGGTGCCTGAGATAAATACTATGATCTATAGTATATAAGCCTAGATAGGTAGGGGTTCTACTCTCACTCCACCCAGCATGGTGCATGTGTTTATCCATATGGCATACGTATGATAACTTTTGTAAATTAGACATAGTTACGGTTTTGCATCATTTTATTGTAGCAGGTGATGCCCCCCCAAATGGCTGACCACAACAAGGCTTGTTGATATCAAAAATCATAATTTATATGTTCTAAACTGATAGTACTAGCAGACATAAGTTGTGTTGCATGCATCGGGTACTGTGATCTATAGTGTGTATTAGTACATAGGTAAGTGTTCCAATCTACATACAGCCAACCTGCAGTATGTGTGTGCCTTGGCGTGTCCTGTATGCAGTGAGTGAAAGTGGTTCTAGCCTGAATGTGCCCATGTTTGTGTGGGAGGCTGTTACAGCAGTCTACATTATATTATGGAGCCATAGGGCATGTGAACTTAACTAGCATAATAGCCATACAGCCCTCACAATCAGAGACATCTGATTACCCTCAGTACAAGACCAGCACATATTACCCCAGTCCAAGAGGGACTCAGGCAGATGCCGTGTGTTGAGATGATGGCCAGCCAGTCAATCAAACAGGCAGCATGTGCTGAGGTGCACTGACGTGCTGTGTGTACAACTAGCCAGGGTCTGTTTCAAGGGTGTGGTTATGTCTGCTAAACAAATGTCTCCTACAAGCATGTGGTACTAATGTCACGGAGTAGGATAATGTCCTTACAGTGAGTCATCCCTCTACTATGCTCCCACAAATAAGCAGCATATGCACTCCAGCAAGTTTACACCTTGCCCTGTAGCAGACCTTATCACAAATTATGAATGCATGAGTACTCTGATTGCTGCCCTTGTCCTTGGTAGACTGTCATAGAACCTATGGAGCCATGCACGTATACTGCTGTACCTTGCTGGTCATATTTCTGCTGTATTGCCATACCATGCTGTGCTGCTTCACGGTCGCCGTGTGTCCATAGCTTATCACTTCAGACTCCTGGAATAGAAACATGCACACATCCATGACATACATGTCATTGGGTAACAATACCACCAGTACAACATCATACAACATAAGGTCCACAAAAGTATGTTGAGTACTTATGACACATGCCAGCATACAGTATATGTCGGTGACCACTACAAGTGGCATGGCAAAACAATACTGCATTACACAAGTACATGTCAAGTGAAAATAGTCACCCTGTGCATCAGACACATACCTTCATTCCTTTGCATTGATGGGAAGGATGACAGGGATGTGGTACAGGTATCATCACTTGCACAGAGTGATGTGTGGGCTTCCTGGAGGCCTTGGCTGACCCAAATCGTTGACAGCATGTGAGTCATGAAGGGGAACGGGTTAGATGGACCATGGAGAGGTGCCGTTTGTGTCTGTAGGTGACCTGAATGTGACAGTGGTGTGTAAGTGTGTGAGTGTATACAGTCAAGCTCAGTCCTAGCCTGACACATGTCTGCGTTGGACATCTTTGGGCCATACATGGTAGAGTTGACAGCTCATCGTCTCCAGCCCTGAACACAGGAAGTGGCTCTGACAGGAGTTGCACTGGCACCACCATGCCCAAAGTCAGATATGGTGCTAGTACCTGATGGCAACTGCTGTCTGCTGGTACCGTATCCCCCACAGGACCACCCAGGACCACGTGCCCATGGCCTGCCACATTGTGGTGTGGACAGCACACTCCCCTCTGTAGTGCTAGATGTACTGCCACTACGAGAGCGTAACTGTGCATGGCTACATGGACTCTCAGCAGATGGTGTTGCTGTCTACAGGTCTGATGCCCAACTCCAACCACACATTCCAGGATAGACAGTGTGAGGTCCAAAACAGACATGGTCTCAGCCCACTGTCTGTCCACTGCATCAGATAAATGATCCAGGATGTCCCCAATGTGGTGGAGGCAGTCACAGATGTCAGACTGTTCTGCATCCATAACCCTAAGCATATGTCTGGTGTTCTGTTCAGAAAATGCCTGTGCCTCCATGATGGCCCATAACATGGGCCAAGTGGCCCATGATGTGACACCTGCAACAGGTGGTGGATGGACAGCAGTCCTCCTGTGAGCACCCCTGTCAATCTGCCTGTATGGGACCTCACCAGTTCTTTGGCTATGGCCAGTGTGTACACTCATTGAAGCCTAGCTGCCACACTGGTCTTTTCAATGTCTCCACCCTCAGACTGTCCAATATTTGAGGCCTGTGGGGACTGAGTATGTATGGGCATACTGACTGTGTGCAGTGACAATGGGGGAAAAAGAGGGATGTCAACCTCTGGGACAGATTCAACCTCCAACAGCCCCACCTGTGGCTCACTGCAGCCATCATCATCATCAGAGTCCAAAGACCAAAGAAACACGGACATCAGGTTGTGTGGGGGAGAGACCCCAACCCCTTGGTTACCTGTGGAAACCAAGACAAAAACAGTACATTACTATCTGCACTATTATGTATGGAAAATCCACAAAGAGTCATAATAATGAAGCTCCACAACTGCATTACCAGTCTCACATCTCCTCATCGCCACTTTTTATGCATAACAGACTTTCTCGCAACAAAATACACAAATACACATTCGACTTGAGGCCTTTATAACAAGCACGTCTGGTAAATCACGTGACACTTAACCAGTACAATGTACCTTTTAGGTATGCAGTATGACACTATACCTGATAAAACAACACATAAAACCCAGTTCATTGTTCTTAACAAACATGTACAAATACAAGTTTCAGTGCCTAAGGTGTGTACCATCAACCTTTTGGTTTTTACAAGGCATGTCAGATTAATTGCCATATGTACACCAGGAGGCTTATTCGCTCTGAACTATAACTGCAAAAGTGTTTCTGCTCATTCGGCTACACTCCTGTGATTGCCCACTCTAGGAAACCTAGGTAACTGTTCCAGACTGGAACATATAAACATTCTACTCTGGTTACACACAACATTAAGTGTACATAGGAAATTATCCTGGCCTTAACCTTAATAGCACCTTAACCTTACCTTAACAGTATCAAGCTTACCAAGAGCAGGACCACAGCCTTGGACAACTCCTGATGGACCTGTAAAAAGGTGAAGGTGAGGTAATTTCAGTACCACCGCATGTTGCAGCACAACAAGGTAATACCTGCATATATCTCACATGTACAGTAGCTACTGTGTTACTTGATGTATTGGTGACATTCTGAGCATGAGTGTACAACTGAGCTTAAATGGCCCCCTCCCAGCACATAGACCTTACACCTACGTAAAGGTATATGTACAGCCTGACAGAATAACTGCTACAGTATTACAGTGGTGATCACAGTAAGCTTAGCTGCATGCTCCAGCAAAAGAAGAAACACCAGCTGTACCACAGCAACGTAGTTAAACTACATCGCTCTGGTACAGCTGGTGTTTCTTCTTTTGCTGGATACTACAGAATTTGTACACCGGCTGTTTTATTAGATGGAGAGAGATTTTTACTTTGTTTAGCTGCATGCTACTCTGCTGTGGACACTGTGGCACCCACCTCCATGATGTATGGTCTGATGGATGCCTGGGAGCTGTTGTGTGTCCCTAGGTTTGCCTGGAATTCCTCAGTGGCCGTGAATGGCTGCTCCATTGCAAGCCCTCCACCGGTGATGGCACAATCCGTGGCTACATCAGCTGCTCTTCATTGTGCAGCATTCACCATGTGTGTAGCATGGTGTCGAACCTCCTCATATGTCCTGTCCTGGTGGCCAGTCTCATTCATATCCTGGACAAGGTCTGCCCACAATGCACTCTGCTGTTCCCTGTTATGCCTCCCCCTGGATAGGAGGATGTGATGATGCTGCCATAGTCCTTGAAGTATTAGTTCATTCTCCGCATCTGAGAAGGGGGTATGCTGTCTATGATACATTAGTCCTGAAACACACCAAAAGGGAAACACATTACAGGATCAAATACATGGATGTCCATTATGTGCAGATACAGCAAGAACAAAATGGCCGGTAATATCCCCTGCTTGCTCACACATGTCATATTCCACAGTGTGACAACATACTATGTGCGTGGATACAACCAAGATAGTATCATTACTGAGGTAGTTCCCTGTGTGCCATGAGAGATTCTGCTGTATGATCATACACCCAATACTGCGGACCACTGTGGTGTGTTCCCCTAGGCCAGCCACGCAATAATATGTCATAAGACCAGTGCCAGACTAATAGCAGTGTGCTATTATGACCAGTATATAGGGACAGTCCAACAACACCAGTGTACCACAATGGCAAAAGACAATGCAGCCCTGATATATTGTACATCCCCTGTATGTGTAAGACAGCAGGGTATCAATGACGTGTCATTAGCACAGGTCTAAGACAGGCTTACTGCTGTAATCTCTATTCTCCATACCGCTATACACCCATCTGCATCCTGTTATACACAAAAAACAGTTACATAACTGGTGGAGTGCAGTACTGCTCTGTTGAAATGTGCTACTAGTAATGTTTTGCAAAGTTGTGCTCAGTGTCAAGAAAGTCTGATACAGAATGTTTGCCCATAGCCAGCTGCTTGCATTTTAACATGCATCTCATTACCAGGTAATTGCCTCTAAATCAGTCTGTGACTCTGACATGCTAATTGGAGCCAAAACAGAGAAGTTGTACTATCATTAGCTAATAACATACAACCACTGTGTAATATATAAGGCCTTCATGTAGAACAGAGACCCTTTCTTAGCTGTTGAGATAAACATTACTTGGGTGAGGAAACTACATCATCACAGAGAGAAGGTCTGCAGCAGAAACCTTTACATAGAGCTATGTGTACCACAGGCTGCAGCTGCTGCTTCAGGTAATCGACATAGGCCAAGAGTGTGAACATTTTGGAGGACACAAACTGTAGGTGTATCTGTGTCAGCTGTGTCAAACTTGTTGAAGAGCTAAAACCAGGGTGAGGTTACCTTTTACACTCCAATTACGGCATGTGTTCAAGGTATGTATGTTAAGCAACTGTGTCAATAACAGAGTACTAGGTGCCATATAATAATGCTATACTGATATGTGAATTGTGTCTGTGCGGGCCTGTGACTTTCAGTACTAAAAAGCAGTTATTTAATTTGCAATGTTTTGTGTGGATAATGAGTGCATGAGTAATTCATTAATTGTGGTCTTCACAATAATGTAACTGAAATGCACCACAACACTGGATTTGAACCCAGGAATGTGTGTGGCAAAATGTACTGTATGCAAGGCATTTAACAAACTGAGCTACTGAGTCACTGCTACAGCAGGTATATTTGCAAGATAAATGTGCACACATACAGGCTATGACAAACATTTTCTACATTCATCAGTATGTGCACGGCTTTATATGGATGTATTTCTGCACCAGAGTCCCAGCTGAATATGTATTTTGCCATGAATGCCTTAGCAGGTGACTTTCTACATGTTGCTAATAAAAGGGCACATTTACTTGCTAACACAGGCCTCAGTTACATCCATTATCATGTCTTTGGCTGTCTAGTGGTGTACTATTGCACCAGAGTCCAAGGTACACTCCCATTTTTAACATTACTTTTTATTCCAGTTTGTGCAGTGCAACACAGTGCACAGCTCCACTGAAACATGCCTAATGACTGTAATTGGCAATTGCTATGTTTTGTTTAAATCACCTGTTTTAATTAAGAGTAGCGTGGCGTGGTGGGTTAATGCAGTGTGCTGCAGGTGTGATGGGCTCGGGTTCAAAACATGGCAGGTGTATTTATTTTGTACATGTGTCTTACAGTGTTAGAAACACATATAGTCATTATAGCTCTATTTAGCTGAGCTTAGCAAAGCTGCATCACACGGTGCGTCATGCAGCACCACGCTAGAAAAATATAAAGAAAAGAAAAAAGGGGAGATAAGAAAGTGGTGTTGTGGAATCCAAGTCCCATGTTCCTCCAGACGGCAGCAGCATGACTCACATCCCCACCAATGTGACTGTCAGCACTGCTCCATCATTGCTCCAAGGGTGGCTGTGCTGGAGGCTGGGCACCAGGGTGAGGTTGCCCCAGCAGGTTGGCCAGCATGCCCTCAATCCGGTGCAGGTGACAGTCATAGCCATGGTAGACTGTCCTACGCACTAAGACTGACAACTCCACCTGGGTGATACCTCCCCCTCTGCTACCACTCCCAAGTGGGGGGCCCATCCTTGTCCCATGGGGTGGTACTACCTGATGCCACAGGTAGTGCATGGGCAGCAGAGAGGGCACCACTTGTCTGAGTCCCAGATGTGCTGGGACCTGGTGTCATGGCCGGTTAAAGCAAGGTAGGAGGATCAGACCAAAATGGCCTACCTTGATGTGCTGTGGCAAATGAGGGATGGCAATAAGTTATGGTTAGTAATAACCAAACCATTGTTAGTATTAACAGAATCGAACATCATATTTATTCATCCAAATACATATTAATGTATATTATATGCAACACAATATTAAGTAACGTAACGGTCATTATGGTAACAGCATGCCAGTATGAAGTAAACCATAGGGCCAACAAAACAGTTAGTTTACCAAATATGTTAATATTGCATCATAATAAAACATAACAATAATCAACCACATTTTCCAAAATATAGTTAAATACAATATGTTATTGTTAAATCATAATAAAACATAATAATCAGCATTTTTCCAAAATATAGTTAGTTTAACAAAGTATGTTAATATTAAATCATGATTATAATTAACAGTAATAAATGAAGATAAGGGGAGTGGCGAGAGAGAAAAACATTCTATTACTGACATTGCAGATTATATCCCTGAAAACACTGATAACAAATAATCTACAGGTGTGTAGTGTCAGTTCTGAGTACAGTGACTATAATTCTTCTGTAACTGATGTAGCATGTACATACCTCTCAAGCTGTTAGCATGGGTCTATATGGTCCAAGCAATAACAAATGCAGGTACACCACTACACAGAACAATTTCACATAATGTGGACTTATATAACTCACCAGGTGTTCTGTAAATGGATATGGTAATACATTGCATTCCATGTAATAATTTATCTGCTACTCTTGTGACAGATGGATTAGGCAGTTTTAATTACATTATGAGAAACTGTGACACTCGAGAGGCATGTTTGTGTACAGTAAGTAAAGTAGACGGCTGTCATGCCTTAATTAGCAGGCATGGGAGTAGAGCCCAATAACTGTGACTGCAGGGGGCATAAATAATGTAATAATTGACTGCAGAAACTTAGTACAGACAAACAAGAGATACAGCCATACTGGGATTATACAGCTTCATTTATGAATCAACAATGCTGATGAACACATTCTTGGTATTGATGTTAACACTCTGTGAAATCTAAACACAATATTTGCTAATAATATGGGCTGCCTAACCCGTATATTTGTTGTGTTGCTGGTGAGTGAGAAAATGTGAGCATTACTTGAATGATACTAAAAATTTAGTGCTATATACAACTGGATTCAAATCCAGGACTGTGTCTGGCAAAATGTACTACATACAAAGCATTTAACATACTGAGCTACTGAGTCAGTGCTGACTATTGAGTTCATAGGTTCATAGGTAGGTACTAGGCTGTTGGCCCTGGGGCCTATATAAGCCTAGGCAAAAAAGTTCAGTGGCTTTCGCCACCCAAGAAAGTTATTTTCGTGTGCCCCTGTCTAGCAGAGCCACAGAAGTGATCCCTGGGGTGAATTTAATATTTCCCATCCAATTGTCGAGATTTTTCATAAAAAGGACTAAAGGGGAGCTTTGCTTGACATGAATGGGTAGTCTGTTCCAGAGCATGGGAAGTCTCTGTGACAGGAATCTATCCCTCCAGCATGTTCTCTTTATTGTGGTGACAAGGTTTAGGTCCCTGGAGCATGTGGCTTGGAGGGATTGGGGTTTCTTTGAGTGTAGCATGTCCAACAGATCTGGGTTTCACATGGCTTTCTATGTTAGGCAGAGGTCACCTCTGAGTAAGCGATAAGTGATGGAGTAGAGCTGGAATTTTTTGAGACAGTCTGAGTATGGCATCTGTTTGATGCCAGTAATCTTCTTAGTGAGGTATTTCTGTGGCCTTTCTAGTTGTTGTAGATGTCTTGCGAGGTACATGCCAAACAGGGCATTGTACACAATAATGGGTCTGATGAGGGATGAGTAGAGAGGAACAATGACCTCTTCTTTTCTGGAGGTGAACCCCTTTGTGATGAGGTTTGCCACATAGAAGGATTTCCTGACTACTGTGGTGATGTGATTATCATAGGAGAGACTACTGTCCATCTCTGTCCCAAGGTCTCTTATCACACTTTTGGTGTTTAGTAGGATAGCACCTATGTGGTAGTTCATGGGTACAGTGTTTTTCCCAAAGGGGATGACAATGCACTGCTTGGCATTGAGCTTGAGGCCATGACTTTAACACCAAGCATCAGTCTCAGTGAGGCCCCTTTGTAGAATGTCCACATCATTAGGTGACTCTATTATGGCACCTAGTTTGCAGTCGTCTGTGAACTTCATTAGCCAAAGACCTGCTCTATTAGCATGGACTTCTGAGAAGTAGATGCCAAACAGGAGAGGACCCAGGACTGAGCCCTGTGGTAGTCCACTTGTCACTGGTCTGAAGTTGGATTTGGAGTCGGCTACTTTCACTGTGTGGGTTCTGTCAGTGAGCCAGTTGGCCACCCATCTTGTGACATAGGGATTTATGCCCAGTCTAGGGAGTTTATCTATAATACCAGAGTGGAGGATGGTGTCGAAAGCCTTGGCGAGGTCAAGATAAGCTGTGTGCACCACCTTAACCTCGTCCACAGCTCTGGTGACTGCTTCAAAGAAATCAATCAGGTTTAGGAGACATGACCTATCTTTTACAAATCCAGACTGAGTGGGGTCCAGAGTTTGGAGGTTACCTATATCCTTGTTTATAAGCTCCAAGATGATACATTCCATGGCCTTGCAGACCAGGCTCATCAGGCTAATGGGGCGTTAGTTACCGGGGTCCATGGTGGTGCCTCCTTTGTTGAGTGGGATAACCATCACTGTGCACTATTTAGTAGTCACAAAGCCTGAAGTGAGGCTATGATTGAACATGGTACTTAGGTGGGGTGCCAGTTCGTTCTGTAGTTCATGCAGAACGCAGCCTGGGGTAATGGCAGGTCCCATGGATGCTGTGTTCTTGGCTTTGGAGAGTGCAGTCTTTACTTGTGCAGCTGTGATTACAGGGGCTTTGCATTCTTCCGGTATGGTGATGGGCCCTTTGGGGGGTGAGGGGAGGTGAAGTTTGCACTGAACCTATCTGCCAGGATGTTGGCAATATCAGTTGGTTCGGTATATCTAGTGCCATTGTGCTATAGCTCAGAGCAGATCTGAGTGTCGCCTATGAGATTCTTGACATAGCTGTAGAATGCTTTGTGGTTATCTTTAGAATCAGTGGCGATTTTATTTTTGTAACTAGCTTTGGAAGATTTTATGAGGGATCTCAGCTTCTTACTGAGGCTGACCAGGGAGTTCCTGCAATCAGGGGATTTTACTCTTTTTTGCAACAGCTTCTTCCTTCTGTTTTAGAGTTTGTTCATGGCAGGGGACCACCAGATTGGCTTCCTTTTTTGGACAATAGCGTCTTGGTTCTGTTGGTGATGGCATGATCTATACACTCGTGTATGTGCTTATACAGTGCATTTGTGTAGGATTCAGCAATCTTACCTCTATTTTCAATCTGTATGTGTGTCGTGAAGCTTGCCACATCTTTCTTAAGAAGCATGAAGTTGGCTTTGGAGAAGTTTTTTTATGATGGTTTCCATAATGGGGGGCTGGGGGCAGGATATTGATGTCTGAGGTGATTAGCTTGTGGTCGGATCTGACCAGCAAGGACTTGACCTCTGGCATGGAACATCGGTTGCCCATATTGGTAATGACCAGGTCCAAGATATTGCTGCCCCTGGTGGGGGTATGGACAAGCTGATCCAGGGCATTGGAATTTATGAATTCCAGAAAGTGTTGAGCAAATGAGTTAGTACATGAGTACTTTTCCCAGTTGATGGTAGGGTAGTTGAAGTCGCCCATTATTAGGGTATTGGGCTGTAGCTTAATATTACCCAGTATATCAAGAAACCTGGAGTGGGCATCCTGGGGCATGGTGGGGGATCTGTAACAAGCTGCAACCTGGATTGCAGTCTTGCCTAGTGTTAGTTGCACTTGGATAATTTTGGATGCATTATATTGAGCAACTAACCTGGAGGTGTGGATATCCTTAATGAATATGGACACACCTCCTCCTTTAGTGTTTCGGTACAGGTTAGGTGGCCAAAAGGTGTGGTATGAGTTATAGCCTGGTAATGCAGGGGTCCTCTCTGGAGCCTTGAACCAGATCTCCGCCACTGCACAGATGTCGTTGTTCTCCATTTTAAGGAGTGCCTCAAGTGAGTGCATTTTGAGGTTTATTGAGTAGCATTATCCTCAGATTTTGCTTGCTTATACCTGCCACAGTGGTGAGTTTGCCATTTGAACCTTGCCTAAAAAGGCACTGTAGGGGTGGCAAGAGCCTTAGCCAGTAACCGGAATCCCGGGGTGACAGGTGCAGGCCATCTCTGGCAAAGCATTGTGGTCTGTCGATCATGTTGTCCCAGGCAGACAGACACTGGATCCCCTTAGAATGACACCAGAAGCTTAGCCAATTGTTGAAGTCAGTCATTTTGTCCTTGTATTGTGATATCCTTCTGGGTGAAGGCAGGATGCTACTCAGGGCTAGGGTCATATCTACCTGGGCTACATGATCTGAGAGGTCCTCCATGTCTCTTCATGTAGTCAAGGGTGGTAAGTCTCAGGTCATTCACACCAACAGGGACAATGACAGAGCCATATTTGTACGTGTTGTGGAGTGACCTGAGTGCTTGCATTATGTGGTGGAGCCTGGCACCAAACAGACAGCTGACAGTAACTGCGACTGTAGAGTCACCTATGACTCGTGTGTTGGGTACGTTGTTTTGCCTTATAGGCTGAGGTTGAGTGGCACACTGAGTTTGTGGACTATGTGTCATTTGGGTAGTGTTGGGGTGTGGTGGTTGCTTGCATTTCAGCTTTGGAGGTCTCTGCTGTTTGGGAAGATTTTTATTGAGAGCCTCCACGAATGTAGGTGTGTGTTTTGTGTTACTATGTGTGGGTTTAGGTGGTGTAGGTTTTGATGGACTATATGTTGAGTGTGGTGTGGTTCAGGTGTTTACCTTCTCCTTTTGACTGTCTAGTACAGTCTTGGCTGGAGAGAGCTTGACTTCAAGTTTGCCTATAAAAGTGAATCTCTCACAGGTTGTAGTGTTGGGTGGTAGGAGAGGGTTGTCAGTTTACATGAGGCAATTGCTACATTGCCCCAAGATGCACAGATTCATCAGGTGGACAGTGGAAAATACCAGGAGCTGACCCTTAGACATGTCTGGATAGGTGCTTATTAATTTAAGTAGTAAAAGCTGTTTTCCACATAACAAATGAGGAAAGTTGAGTGCTGCAGTAAGTTGTAGATTATTTAGTGCTTGTAATGAGTTTTGAACAGGTGCTGAGCACAAGGAAACAATTTTGAGTGCTAAAACTAGAAAACTGGCTAGTTCTAAGGGAAAATTAGAAGAGCAGACTTTCTGGCACTGGAAATAGTTTAACTCTAGTTAAATGGTGCTGCGCAATGCGCAAAACCGCTCAAACACAGGTTTTTAAACAGAAAGATTATAGGGATAGAAATAGCTCAAAATGGCCAATAAAACTACAGATTCTGAGCTGAAACCACTCCTCCAGCAACAGATAGGCTGCTGAAAGCTTACCACTCTCAATGATGAACAGAGAAGCTTCCTTCTATCTTAGTAAGGTCTGGGCAACATAGAAACTACAAAACAGCCCAGAATTCAGCAAAATCTGAAAACCGGACTCTACTGGTTATAGTAAGGCAGGAAACGAGTAGAGAGATAGGATTGCTTTGGGTTTTTTTTTGTTTTGTTTATTTTCAAAAATTAAACCAGATACAGTAAAACAAACACTTTTAAAGCATAAAAATGGCTATCGCACTTGAGTGTGTAGCCCTCAACAGTTGAACAACACTTAAAAACGATCAGTTAAAGTGCAAACAGTATCAGAATTCAAAAACAGTTTAAATAAGTTGCAAGGTTAATAAAAAACACTTGGAATAGTGCGGTTAGCTAAAATAAGCAATAAAAAGCAAAACAGAGGTTCTTAATCCACTCAAAGTCTCCCTTTTCTCTATCTGCTGCTGTAGAACTCTGCAGGACACTCAGGTAGGATCTTTCTGGGGTAATACAAGTGCAAAAACTGTGCAAACATGGGTTTTTAAACAGAAAGATGAAAGGGATAGAAATAGCCCAACATGACCAGTAAAACTACAGATTCTGAGCTGAAACCACTCCTCCAGTGACAGATAGACTGCTCAAATCTCACCACTCTCACTGATGAGCAGAGAAGCTTCCTTCTATCTTAGTAAGGTCTGGGCAACACAGAAACAACAAAACAGCCTAGAATTCAGCAAAATCTGAAAACAGGACTCTATTGGTTATAGAAAGGTGGGAAATGAGTAGAGAGAGAAGATTTTTTTCAAAAATTAAAACAGAGACAGTAAAACAAGCACGTTTAAAGCAGAAAAAATGGCTTTTGGACTTGAGTGTGTAGCCCTCAACAGTTGAAAAACACTTAAAAACAATCAGTTAAAATGAAAACAGTATTAGAATAAAAAAATCAGTTTAAATAAGTTGCAAAGTTAATAAAAAATGCTTGGAATAGTGCGGCTAGCGAAAATAAGCAATAAAAAGCAAAACAGAGCTACTTAATCCACTCAAAGTCTCCCTTTTCTCTCTCTGCTGCTGTAGAACTCTGCAGGACACCTACGCAGGATCTTGCTGAGGTAATACAAGTGCAAAAAATATGCAAACATGGGTTTTAGACAGAAAGATGAAAGAGATAGAAATAGCCCAACATGGCCAATAAAACTACAGATTCTGAGCTGAAACCACTCCTCCAGCAACAGATAGGCTGCTGAAGGCTCACCACTCTCACTGATGAACAGAGAAGCTTTCTTCTATCTTAGTAAGGTCTGGGCAACACAGAAACTACAAAACAGTCCAGAATTTAGCAACATTTGAAAACCGGACTCTACTGGTTATAGAAAGGCTGGAGGCGAGTAGAGAGAGAGGTTTTTTTTTTTTTTTTTTTTTTTTTTAATAATTAAAACAGATACAGTAAAGCAAATACTTTTAAAGCAGAAAAATGCCTATCACACTTGAGTGTGTAGCCCTCAACAGTTCAACAGTTAAAAAACACTTAAAAACAATCAGTTAGACCAGTTGAAAAACACTTAAAAAAGATCAGTTAGACCAGTTTTATAAACTTTAACACCACCACGGGAATAGGGGGGATTAACAGCACCACAGGAATGGGGGGGGGGGTGACTGATACTTGCCTGGAAATCACGTGGAACTGTACTATGAATTGAGCAGTACAGGTTACAGGACATTCCTCTGGCATTCTAGTATTTTTACAGTGTTATACTAGACTGCAGTGACAGTAGAACACACATGCATGGAATGCAGCCTTAGTGCATATATTTAAAAAGCTGTATTTTGAAATCAACAATTCTAGTGAACACATTTTATTGCTATTGGTTTGAAACATCTATGAGGTCCACACAGAATATCTGCCCATGGACTGGGCTACCTCACCCATATACCCTTGTTACCTGATGTCTGAGTAAGATAGAGCATTATATGACAGATATTGGCCTGGAGACAACCTTGGACAGTAGTGTGAATTAAGCAATACAGTTTGCAGTACACTAGATTTGCTGGCTACAGCTATTGCACTGTTATATTTGACTGCAGAAACCTTACCATAGACAATCAATGCATACAACTCTACTCCAATGGTTTTGACAACACAATCCTACTGAACAATGTTTTGCTTACTGTTACTGGTATTATTGTTTTATTAAAATACAGTTCTTATTGTTCATTTATTGTACTATAGCTCTACAGCTTTAATTGCCCATTTATTGCACTACACTTTTTTTGTGTATACTTCATTGCAGTAAATGCTTTACTCTTTCTTGTTTATTGCACTACAGTTGGAATACTAAATCCGTACTTACCACACTCACAGCGCAACCTGGCCAGGTGCCTGACATGGAACTCAACATTGCCAGCCCTCTCAGATGCAGGCATTGGGAGAGAAGCACACTATTATGCATATCGGTTTTGCAGACATTAAGCTTGCATTTTGGTTTGACAGAGGAAGACATACTTGTGTATTTGTGGGGCATTCCCATCTCGAGCTTCCTGGATCCAGGTGTCCCGGGTTCCCCTCTTTCTCCTTTTCAGGTCATCATAATGGTGATAACACTGCTCACCTATGCAGGGGATACCAGTAACAATGGTGAGTTCCCTGGCCAAATGGTCCCAGGCCTCCACCTTATACTCTTGAGCCCTGGAATCCAACCTGCATCAGTCAAGGTTCATGGTTTTTAACAAGCATCCCAACTATGACCCCGGACTCCTGAATACCCCACCTCTGCACCCAAAAGCGCACACCTTCACCAGCACCACCAGCCGTACCAACAGTTGGCTGAACTCCAATGACTGTTGCAGAATTCCCGCCTATTGGGATTAATATAGGCTGTTTTCCTGCCCTTATACATCATTCAGCAACATTCAAAAAAGCACTGCATCGCTTAAGCAGCAAGCAAACCAGTAAAGTGAAGCCAAGCAGAGTGAAAACTTGCAGAAATGTGGTTTTAGGGAGGCTTAGCATCATGCAAACATTGATAGCCCTTAGCATGTTTATGCACTGTTTAGCATGAATGAGCAGTGCTTAGCAGAGCGCAGCAGTGGCATACTTGACAATAGTTTCATAAAATTAAAAGAAAATATTACATTCATTTACAGTCATATTCTGACTATTATGGACTTGAACTTAGGACCTACTACACATAAGATGGTAACTCTACCCATGGAACTAGTTGGATGTTATAAAAACTAGTGTACCTTCACATATACTACTAGGCTACTTGTTAGCATTGCTGAGCACCGTGCCACACTGCGCAAACATGCTTAAACACATCTATAAATAAATAATTAATTACATCCGGTTTCTATTTTTAGATGTCTGGCAGGTGCCGGCCATGTATGTATGAGCTCCGCTTGTTTCTGATACGCTCTACACCGCACAAACGTAAATTAAAAAAAAAATTACAAAGTAAAACTTTAATTACTATAATTAATTACATCCAGTTTCTATTTTTAGATGTCTTCCAGGTGTCAGCTGCCTATATGTGAGCACAACTTGGCATTGCTGTACTCTGCGTGGCACCACGCAAACATGCAGTTAAAAAATAAAATAAATAAATAAAAGTAATTAGAAAACATAACACGCCATAAAAATGACATATTGAACAGTTGACACACTTTACAACATTACAACACTGTTGGGGAGCATTACAGGGAGCCTCACACTCATCTGCAGCCACGGGTAGCTGCTATACCTCTGTCTACACTGATTCAATATCTATATTCCTCGGTTTTCCCTCGGCAGCATCCCATCATTAATATGCATGGTTCGCTGCCAAGGGGAACCATGGCTGTGTACACAGATACATTCTGTGCAGGCTCTACACTGTGCCTACACATTTTTTTATTAATTCCGGGGGGATGTTTACTTACAGAAATATATACAGTGCATGCACAATCATCTAATTTTTGGCAGATCATCTACCAATAAGCAGTAGTAAAATACCATTTTCATGAGTACTGGGGGGAATAAAGGTTAAATTTCTACATATCAGCAATAATGGGAGGATGCAAGTTGCTACAACATGGTTTTCTACAAAGCAGTCTATCCAATAACACTGGAATGGAATTCTGCCTGTCACCTCACCAGCTTACACACACCGAGTCAATGAGGAGTGGTTTGCCGACGACATTTGGAGATTAAGCACTGTGTTTACTGTTTAAGTAACTATATTGCCAAGGCTGCTTTAATAAGTACGTGCCAGATATTTAAGTGCCAAAGAGGGAAAACAAGAACGTTTTGGAAATTTTTTAAGCAGTGGGGGGCATTTGAGGGTAAGATACACTAGAATAGCTAGGAGAAGATTGCTTTGACCATAAATCCAGAAAAAACATAGACAGAGAGAAAGTAAAACAAAAAGTATAAAAATGCAGATTGACTTAGGAAAATGTCAATAGGGAGATGTCCAGAACTAGATGGGATTACAAGAAAGACAATACATATTTTTCCAGGAAAGAATTAACTCAAGAGACCATGCTGTATTAGTTTACAGTAAGAGGAAAGCAAACAAATGGAGAAAGTAACATACAGGAGAAAGGAAATTCAGGAGGAGAGAGACTAAACATGGGATAATTCAAAGAAAAGAACCATTATGGATCAGTAAAGACACAGATGGAGTACAAAGAATAATATATGAAAAACTGGTAGATGATAAAGAGCTTAAAGCCCAATGCTGCTATGGTATTAAAGCAATGACTAGATGGTAGACAATGTAAGAAGCAGGGAAGCACAAAGGAGCAAGGCGAGTAAAAAAAATGTAATAGGAAAACGAGTTCACAAAAATACAAAGGTGCAAGACAAAGAAGGAAAGAAAAGGAAAGGAAAACATTTAGAGATAAAACAAATGTGGGAACTAGCAGAAAGGATAGATTTTTTTAGTGTCTCAAAGGAGAAAGAACGAGAAAAGCACTGTCAGGGAAGCTAAATGAAAGGAAGGAATAAAATAGCATTAGGAAGTTAAAAAAATTGGAGTAATAGCTGGGGAAGATGAAGATAAGTGAACTCAAAGAATTCTTAAAGGGTATTTAACCAGGGTATTTACACTACATCAAGATGTACTTCCGCAGTGGTGCAGCGGTAGCGTTGTTGCCTCACAGCAAGAGGTTCTCCCGTTCAGTTCTCGGCTGGAGTGTGGGGAGTGCCTTCTGTGTGGAGTCTGCATGTCCTCCCCGCGGTTGGGTGGGCATTCGAAAGACATGCTTAAATGGGTGTGCCTTTGTTGAAGGTTGAACATCGAGCTGGCACCTCGGTGTTCATCAAAATCTACTGCCAGTCATTAGCGGAGTTCCGTTGTGGCGACCCCTAACCGGGAAAAGCCGAAAGACAACAACAACATTTACACTACATCATGATCAAGAAAAGTGAGACAGGTATGCAACATATGTAAAGGAAACTGACAGAAGGAAAGAGATTTGTTAGATAAGCCAGGACATGAGAAAGGGAAGAAGCTGGAAAGGATGCATGTCTTATCAAATGTTGGAAATCAGTGTTGGGAAGTTAGCCAGAATTCACTTTGTGAGAAGGGAGGAAGGACACTGTTAGAGGGAGAATCAGGATGGAGAAATAGTCCCTAAAAACAGAAACAAAACAAAATAAACCAATACACTCTCCATCACTCCCTTGTCTTCCTGGTGAGTACTGTCAGCCTCTTTTATTGTTGGCCATGCTATGCTCTTCCTCATCTCTTTCTTACTTTGACTATCCTTATTCTATGCAGCCATCCTAACTAGAATAACATTTCTTACCTGCCCAGAAAACCTTGAGGACTTAACTCTTTGCTCATTTGATCCTCATAAACTGCTTATGCACTTATCTTAGTAGGTCCTCAGCCCTGTCACCAAATGCCTCTACTTGCCACCCTTTCTGTTCAGCTAGTGAAACAAGGGCTTCCAATTTATTCATTTAAATCTTATAGAATCCCCTCACACTTATCCGAGTTGATTGTCTCCCCAGCCACCAATATCTCTCATTCTTTCCCTTCTAGTTCAATCCCAGTAATGTTCTCATATGTTTATGACCAATCCTGTTAATGTTCTTGTACCACACCCTCTGTTTCCTTTCTCACATTGCACTCTAGAGCACATGGTAACATGATCTGTATTTTTCAGGATTTCGTTTGTAGCACTACCACCCATGTTTAAAAATATTTCACAGGATCAGATCTAATATGCCCACCCCCCCCCCTTTAGCTTTGTCCTATAATACTGGTCCACATTTCCTTCCTACATGGGTTGCACCAAGGTTACTTGGTGAAGATAGCCACTTGAATACTGCAACCTGCTTCTGACATAATAAAGTTCCTTGTGACACTTTTGTCCTCCTTCGTTTTAACTCCTGAGCTCCCCCATCCAGACAGTCTTCCAGCTACTGGCTGACATATTATTTAACCCTGGTAATGAGAGCTCCATATCACCCTTATCAACAACTGAGTTTAAAACAAAAACTGTGAGATGAGGCCCCATGTTTCTGGGTTCCCTAATATATCTGATGATGCCTGATATCCATAACTAAATTTGCAATAAAATTGGTGTGTTGAGGCCCTGTGGTTCTGGGTGTCCTAATGTATCAAATGTGTGCCCTAATACACTTGATGTCCTTAAGGGGTCATTTGCATATATCAAGCGGGCCTCTATTACAGGAGGTTTAAGGTATCACACAGTGAAAACTCTAGCTTGGCTAAGTTTTTCTTGTAGTTTTCACTAACTGGTTTGTCTCTGTGACTTTTTTACTTTTTGGTTTTGGATATTAGTTGGGATATTTTGCAAACATCTTATTGGTTATGGACATCAGCTGGGTGTAAAGACTCTGTGTTTCTGAATTATAGCCAAAACAGTCCATTTATGCAGTGCTGATGAGGTCATAAGAAGGCTGTAACATGCATATCCACAGCTAGTGAAGTTTGGCTTTATTTGCCTGAATGTGTCCACTAAGACTTAAAAATAAAAGGCAAGAAGTTGTGCACATTCAGAAGCCATACAGCTGAAAAGCTTGAGGTCCTTAAGGGGTCATTTGCGTATATCACATGGGCCTCTGTTACAGGAGGTTTAAGGTCTCATACAGTGAAAACTCTAGCTTGTCTAGGTTTTTCTTCTAGTTTTTACTAATTGGTTTGTCTATTTGACGTTTTTACTATTGGTTTTAAATGCTATTTCTTATCCACAGCTAAAGCTACAGTAAAATCAGAGCAGTGTTTTGGGACCCTAAAATATCATCTGATGAGAACTCTCTCCTACAGACCAAAAATGCCCAAAAAATAACTACACTGAAAACCCATCTTGTCATAATAGACTGCTCCCCAATTCTCAACTTCACTGATCCAAACTCTGCTGTCAACATATTTTTACAATTTTTATTATACCTTCAAAACACATACTTTTATGTAATCTCTAGGCTGTTTATAACGAGACTGACAGACTGGCGGTTTAAAGAGTTTAAACCCTAATGCATCTACATTATAAAGCTAGGAAATTCTGGAAGAATGACCCCACTTCTAACTCAAGGGAGCAGTACATCAAGTTGCAAAACATTATTAAACAAGCCCTATGAGGCCATAAAGCTAAGTACCTAAAATCAAAACCAATCTTCCCCGTTCTGTCCCCAAAACATTTCTAACATGAGGTAATAAACATCTCTGTTAAACATCCGCCTGAAGAGGTTTCCTCTTTTAGCCACATCCCTCTCTCTACTGAATACTCTCACCTTTCCCAAATAATTCTCCAGTCCATCTACACTACAGAACATTGCATGCTCTTTCACAAAATTTCAACCCCATCCCCAGAATACCTCCAACCCTTCTACTTTTCCAAAATCACAAGCAAACAAATTGTACCTCCATTAGAAGAAATTCCTCTAGACTCTCCCTCTGTTCCCATTAACCTCTGCCCTTGGTTTCTTTACCACTGTAGAGATTTTATATTCACCCCTCTAAAATACATCTACAGTCTTATTCTCACAACCAACACCGTGTTCTTTATCTAGAAATCGGCCTTTGTCGGACCTATACGAAAAGATCACAAACTCTCCTCAACCTTAAAAGTCCCTCCCATCTCAGTACTGCCTAACCTTGGTGAAATCCTTGAAAAAATAATTTACAACCAAATCTCTGTTTGTCTTGACAAATATCATTTACTTTCTCAGTAGCAACATAGCTTTTTGATAGGTAGAAGTACTGTGACTGTTCTCTGGACGTTTACTGATTACATCTTTACTAACATGGATAAATGTAACTTTACCAGGGCATTACCCATTGATCTTATCTGGGTCTTTGACTTGGCTGACCACTCCATCCTATTATTCCACTTACAAGACATTGGTGTATGCTATGAGTCTACCCATTGGTTCAAAAATTTCCTGACCAAGCAAATATTTACTGTTAAAATTGGACCTGCTTTATCAGATACAGCCTACAATCTTAAGTGGTTCTACAGGGATCAATTCTTGCAACAATATAATTCTCCCATTTTATAAATAAAATTCCCATTGACCTACCTCATCTATACCTCCTCATCCACAGTGATGATGTGGTTATCTATAGATCCAACCCGTTCTCACAATATCATCCAAAATCATTCTTAAACTGACATTCTACAACTAAACAATTGGCATTATTCTTAAAAAATACTCCTCACCATTGAAACAAAAACAAGTCCATGCTATTTGTCACAAAGAAAATACTCACTAAGGCCCTATAGCACTCTCCACATCAAAGACCTCAACAACAATCCAACAGAACCCACCACATCATTTTCATATCTTGGCATTTGGCTTGACTAGCCCCTCAACTTCCAAGACCACATTCAGAAAGTCATAGTCAATGTCAACTACATCCTGTTCGTGGTCTAAAAGATGTCTCATTTAATCTCACAACCCACTAGAGCAGCCTTATGCAACGGTGTCCTGCTTGCACAGCTAGAATATGGCCTACCTGTATTTGTCACTGCTTTATGAAAAAAACTTCCTCCTTACAGTCTCTTTCTAATACAATCTGCCTTTTCATGACCAATTCCTTTTGGTGTCAATATTATTGCAGTAACTTGGAAAAGCTGAAATGGCTACCCACTCAAGGAAGAGCCAAGCTCCTACTTGACTCCCTTCTCTTCAAACTCCTACCAAGACACAGTCCCTCCTAAATATTAGACTAATTACTTCCAACCTACAGTGCAGCCTAAGATGCCAGTCCACCTACGGCCCTACTCTTATAACTCCATCCACTAAGTTTATTCTGCAAACCACAGATTCTTTGTTCTTGCACCTAAACTACTGGGGCAGTCACTGCCACCTGATCGGTTCACAGGTATATATATATATATATATATATATATATATATATATATGTATATATTTATATATATATATATATATATATATATATGTATATATTTATATATATATATATATATATATATGTGTGTGTGTGTATATATTTATATATATATATATATATATATATATATATATATATATATATATATATATATATATATATATATATATATATATATATATATATATATATATACTAGGCTAACAGCCATAAGGGCTTTACAAGCCTAGCCACACTTCCCTTGTGATCCTTAGCCTGATGTTGCATGTTAAGTGCTAACAACATCAACATACATGACCACTGTAGTTCTCTGCAGTATGACCAGGTGAATGACCATGGTTTCCATGTGGACTGATGTTGGCAGACCTCCCAGGTAGTTTTCTAAACCAAAGAAAAAACATCTTTCTTTTTTTATACAAAGGGACTGCCAGAAGTACCTATTTGAAGACTAATATGAGGGTCACAGTATAATATGGATGTCTGGCACAGTTTTGCTAGGTCCATGTCTGATGCTGTCAGTGACTCATGGAGGTGGCATCCTGATCTTCTACACTGATGGAAAGAAAGTGTCAAAGAGGGGGGCCCTGAAATGTAAGTATGCAGGGCTTATCATTATCCTGTTTCCCATGTAGATATTTGTAATATCACTGGACATTTATTTGATGACTGTTGTATTTCTTGTAATTATTTTGCAGCTCAGAAGAGGATTATAGAGAACTTGTCCAGGTCCAGGGGAGAATGGAGTGGTTGTCCTGGCAAAGGGATGAGTATAATGCCATGTCCTGTTGTGTAGTATTCTGTTACAGTGCTACAACTTAGATGTGATAATTGTCAGATTTTGCACAATTATGAATAAAAACCCTTGTAGTAGTTTAAGAGGGGCAGGCAACCTATTACCACTGTCATACAGCTTTTCTAGGTATCAGTGAAAGTTATGTAGTAATTTGATATTTTAGGGTAGCTTAAGTATGACAGATGCTATAGTATATATAGCTAGAAGTGAATCATTTCTGTTCCATTTGTAAATCCAATACAACAACTGTTGTAAATAATATACTGTCTTGCACACCTACATGCAGAATATGCATGCTCATTACATGCACACAGCAGTTATTTGTAGTGAGATGACCAGCTTCGTCTTCCTGCACTGCTTGTTTATTAATTAATGAGTGAAATGCAGTGTAGTTCTTACATCCTGAACTGTGCACATTGACAAGAACATATGTGGGATGCAGTTGCATGGATGACTGCATGATAGGAGTTGTAGGGAGGGCTTAGTCTGTGTATGTGTATGTGCTTGAGGTTTCTGGGGAGGCATAATGTTGGAGGTATAGGAGAGGGCTGGGGACGTGTGCTGGGTGGTGGGCCCTTTCTGGCATATTTCCCAAGTTTCACTGCAACATATGCCACTGTTGCTAATACTTTTACGTAGCATAACCTTGATATTTGATGTCAGTTTTCATTCTGTCCTCAACTGTTGGGCTTAGATCTGATCCTCGGATGTGACTTAGCCATTACTAAAACTCATGGCCACCAAAAGGCTCAAAAGTGGTCAGAAAGTCCTTCTGTTTGGCACACCTCATTACTAAGGGTTTTGCATCTAGGAAGAAAGAAGTCATTGTCTCCCTCTACTCTTCCCTCATTAGGCCAATCATCGAGTACAATGCCCTATTTGTTTTTTTCTGCTATTGTTACACTCTAGTGCAGTCTCTAACTCCATTGCTGCTATTCACTTTTTTCCCTTTATTCTCCGTAAAAAATGTTTCTTTTTTTCTTTCTTTACTTTTTTTTTTTTTGCCGGTATGTCTGAAAAAGGACCTTTTGGATTTAAAAAGTGTGGGCAGAAATTGTCCCTTTCAGATGCCCATGTATTACATGTTTACTGCTTGGGCCCACATCTCCAAGAGGATTGTTTAATTTGTAAGAACTTCAATCCTAGAGCAGTAGCCGACAGGAAGAATAAATTAATATTAAAGGGTTTACTTCCGTCTACCTTTGGTGAAGCTATTTCTGAGGCTCAGTCCCCCAAAACAAAAACTAAGGAGCCTTTGACTAAGCCTCCATGACCCTCCAATTCCTCAACTCCATCTTCGGAGCCACCAAAGAAAAAGCCAAGACCGGATCCAAAACCTGTTCAGATCATACCTCTCAACCTGGAAACATCAAAAATCTGGACAAGGCCCATGAAAAATAGGTACAAATCTGTACGCTGATTACCATCTAATTTGCATATATAATTATGTAACCCCACCCACCCCAATGGAATTGTGGGATACCAACTTTCAAATGCAAACCGAAGAACCGACAACCAAAATATGGCATTGCATCAGAGTCCCCCTGCAGCCATTTCAATGTCCCATTACGTGGTGATTTCTCCCCATTTACCATAAACACTAATGTGTGCATACTGCTTTACTTCTACAATGATTATTTGGATTTTATTTTTACATTTTGCAGCACAACAATGCACAAAACACTAACAGACATCTGCTAAACAAAGCAGTACTGTCTCACAATGAAAACAGGCTTGGCATTAAAACTTCTCTGCCCTTGAAACTCACATTCATTGAAATAGCATTGAAACCTACACATCACATCCAAAGAAAATGCATCTGGCCAGTGGTGGATAAAGATTACCTTTGGGCTGTTTTCAAATCATTGGCCCCTTGCACACAAAACAAGAAACCTACATGTGTTCTTTTTTTTGATACACCTTCCTGACTTTAGTAAGTTATATTCCCTGTATAATACAGCATACTTGTTAGACAGAGCACATTTTAAATTTGTTTGAACATTTTTCCAGTAGGCTGTGTGACGCCCATGCCCTGGCCCAGCAATCAAGGAGCCTCAGTCCTCACCACTAACACCAGAGAGGGTGTCTGATATATGAGAAAAGGATAAAAAATACACACAGTAAAGTGCAATTTCCCTTAAGAGCACACAGAGATCACAGTCAGTCCAGGGCTGGTTGCTGCCTTGCTCCCCAAGTCCCCAGTAAGACTCCCCACTGGCACAGCTATAGGGTCCAGATCTCAGCCTAGCTGGGAAAGCTAAAATCTCCAGCACCCTCTCTGTCCAGCCAGTGCTTCGTGTCGCTGTCCAAGTAGCCGACACACACACACTTTGAGATAAGAGTTTATACAACCACACAGACACTTCTGGGGATGGCTGGCAGAGGTTCTTCTGCTGTGCCCCTTTTACCCAGACTATACGCTAGTCCTAGCTGCCACCACCCAGCTAATATTATTAGCTACGCAAAGGCCCTTAAAAGGGTGTCCAATTATTACTGTGCAATATTATTATCCAATTGGTAAGTGTGACTAATCAGTCAAGGCTTATTAGAGTGGCTTTGTGCAATAAACTCTATAAATATGCAATGTACTCTAGAGCTTAACTTATCTCTACACAAACCAGCCACAGTTAAAAGATTTTAAAATATTTAATAATAAATAATTAAAACCACAAGAAAATACTTTATACTACACAATCAGTGCTAGTCAAAACAGTTCAGAGATCACACAGAAATACTTAAAATAAATCAGTAGTACAGTGCTGACATCACAGAAAAACACTTAGTCTAAACTTTCTAATTCCTAGCTATTGCTACAAGAAAACACACTTATAAAATAACTTACATAGAGCAACAGACAGTGCTGTGAGTTGGATAGTCTGACAAAAATGCTTAATAATCTCTGGTTCTCACTATTTAAAATTGAAACTGCAGTTCTGCTAAAACATTATATCATCTTTTACACTTTCCTGGTGTTCCCAGGCTGACAGAAACTGCATTTACATTCTTTTACACTTAGAGCAATAAAGGACATTCCATATGTGAATTCTGATCATTAACGTTAGCCTTAAAACAATAGGCAGGAAGCCTTCATCTAGCCGGACTGGAGCTGACTTGTAAACATGAAAGGCAGTGATGAAATAATTTTAATTTCAAAGGACCAACAAGAAATGCTTGACTTAGCTTTCTTTATAGCAGATGGCAATGTTGCCACATTGTTTTAAATTCAACATTTCACATTTACGAATTATAGAATTATCTGCACAATTCTATCTGGCTAGGCTGTCAGCCTTCACCCATCTCTACCAGTCTTCACAGGCTGTACCGTAGGCAATGAAACAAAATGCATGAACCAATAATGACAAAACTGCCCAATTCAGAACATTTCCATCATAAAAGTCTACTTCCACACCCACACTGTAAATAGAATGACAGTAGTGTAAGCCATAGACATCTTGCACATCTTCTCACACTTATTTTCAACTTCAGTCTTTTTGGGGGGGGTGGGCAAAAGGTCAAAAACCAGGGACACATTTTAAACATTGCTTGTATAATTTTGGCAAGCTGCTAAAATAAAATGTGTTACCACCATGCATGTCACTGGCAAGTCTTGAACCCAGGACCCTATGCACTACAGTCAGAGCAACATACCACTATGCCAAATCAGTAGTTTCCTGAAAAAAGGAAGACTGAAACTTAATGGCTAACATTTAGTGAATTCAGTTCTCACTTCTCACCATAGCTGTCAACCTCTTAGCACACAAAATCTGGACAAACAATGCCAATAATGGGGTAATACAAATTCAGTTCTCATTTCTCACCATAGCTCTCAACTCTTAGAACAAAAACCCTGGACAAAGCTCACAAGTGGTGGTGGTGGCTAGGGACTTACCAGGGACACATTTTAAACATTGCTTGTATAATTTTGGAACGTTGCTAGAGTAAAATGTGTTACCACCATGCATTTCACTGGCAAGTCTTGAACCCAGGACCCTATGCACTACAGTTAGAGCAACATACCACTATGCCAAATCAGCAGTCCCCTAAAAAATAATAAGACTGAAACTTAATGGCTATCATGTAGTGAATTCAGTTCTCACTTCTTACCATAGCTCTCAACCTCTTAGCACAAAAAACATGGACAAAGCCAATAATGGGGGAATGCAAATTCAGTTCTCACTTCTCACTCACCATAGCTCTCAACTCTTAGCACAAAAAAAATGGACACACAACAAAGCCAATAATGGGGGAATACAGATTATGTTCACTTCTCCTCATAGGCTTAGCTCTCAACTCTTAGCACAAAAAAATCTAATCAAAACTTAGAAATGGTGGTGACTAGGGACTTTAGGCTCTTTTTGCCCTATACCAAAGGTGCAGGGTTTGAGCCTGAATACCTCTAGCCACCAGTTGCATTACATGGGGGCATTTACACACGCACACCCACACACACACCTTACTCGAGTTGAGTCCAATGATTCCCCCGATGATAATCCACGTCACTTGTACCCCCAAACCCATGCTTCCGATGTAACGAGTGCTGCTGTTTCCCGCTCTTGATAAATCCAAACCGCTGCTGTTTCCCGGCTTGCATTTGCTCTTGATAAATCCAAAATGCTGCTGCTAAGAAATCCAAATGAGTGCTGCTGTTTCCCACTCACATTTTCAGCTGGAAATGACAACGTGAGTTCAAGGAGCTCAATTCCGAATGGCTGATAGCCCTGATGGAGCTGACGTCATCGCACACGTGATGACGTCAGTTCCGACAGCACAAAATTTGAAAAAATTGAGAAACCAAAAGAAAGAAATCGGAAATGAAGGAGTGCCACTCGGGAATCGTGGCACCCCTTCATTTGGACCCCAAAACTCGGTACAAACCGAGTAATTCGGTATGGTTGATGGTCCAGATCCACTCTCCTTTGGATCCAACTTCTTTGGATTCAGTGAAAAAATCAGCAGACCCAAATTCTTCAAATCTAAAGATCCTACCGAGGACTAAATACTCTCCAACATTGGACCCAGTACCTTCCAGGGATCCCATTCCTTTTTTCTGGAAAGACATCATACCAGATCATCATCCCTTGCCTCATCTCATTTTTTCTAAGAGTTTAACTGAGGAAGATGTTGACAGAAAGATGAGGAGGTTCCTCTCAGCACAGATACAGATGGGTGTTCTTCTGACTCCTACCCCCTTGGGTCAGAAAGCCCGTCCATCTACCACACCACCACAACTTGCTCCTTTTCTGATCCATCCAGTTGCTACAGAATCCCTGGATCCGAACCTTCCTGGTCCATCCGCCTCGGATCTGAAGATACTTCTATCTTCAGATTCTAAGCTTTCTCTGAGTATACTGGCTCTGTCAGCTTTGGATCCAGATGACTCTTGAAGCTGAAGCTGCCTTGTTGAGTCTGAGGCATTGGAGTCAACTCTGAGGTTTTCAGAACTGTTTCTTCCCCTCAGAGCTTTGGCATTGGATAGCTCAGCTCTGACTTCCTACTCGGGGAAGATTGCTCTTGGGGCAGAGGGAGGCAATGGTCCAGAAGACTGCCTTCTCAGAGCTGATGTCTTCCTTCTCTATGGAGCAATCTGCCTTCAAGTTAATGAAGAGAGTGTTCTCTGCTCTGACAGGATGGACGGATCCAACTCCTTAGATCTCCAATCTGGTGCCTTAACTGGGAGTGAGTGGAGGAAGTTGATTTTATTCCTAAGTTTTTGGACGTGCTTCTGAAAGTTGACAGATTGGTTGAGCAAAATGCCTCAATATCTAAATGAAGTAATTGTCTCTATATGGTTATTATGCTGGTCTATATGGTTTAAGGAACTGTGGGCTTTGATACTTCTTATTTAGACTTACTTTCAAAATGTCTTGTGAACATGAAGCCCAGATGTATGACCACAGCAGAAGCTTTACACTGTGCCATTAATATAGTTTTGCATTTCTACAAAACTGGTTTAACAGCTTCATAAGGTACTATTTTAGCTGATTTTTCAAAATGAATTTATGTTTATCAATCAGTATTATCCACTCTTTAACTGGTATGTCCATCAAGCCCATGAGTCTTTATACAGGAGTCACTATAAAGCATTGCCTGATCCATTGAATTGCTCAGAACCCCTCTACCATACAAGTGAAAATAGAAAGAATCACATCTCTGACTGGTGGATGAAGTTTGTCAGCATGTTACTGCCTCAATATAATGTGTTATACTGCCAACCATAGCAAATTATGTATTTATTCTGTTGACATGGCAAATAGCCTAGATTCAGTTTAGCCTATACCAACAGTATTATATATTACATTATTTACACATAAAGCATTACAACAAATATATGCACAAAATACATAGTTTCTGCTTATTCATCATCACCCCAGCACATACACCACTGAAAAAGCTGATTAATAAAAAAAAAAAAAAAAGTAAAAGTCTCTTACATGTAAGATCTAGCATTCATATTACAAATGCCTCCGGTGAGGTCCAGTCAGTCTAACAGCATTTAAATTCCTAGTTTTGGCAACTAACATGCTATACTTTATCCCCTTTCATTTTGAGTTTTGATACAAAGATTACACAACAAATCAGACAACGTATCAGCTAGCTTTCACAGTACTTCTCTAAACTAATCTTTGTGCTGACAAGATGCCCTGTTATGAGAGCAAAAGCTCTGAGCATGTCTTCATATTCCAAGCCATACCAGAGGGAAACACTGTTATACAGAGCAATGGTTCATTTGATTGCTAATGAATACTTTTCAATGCATTCAGAATGATAAATGTAGTATGTAAATGCAGGTATTAGCACCTCTTCATAGTCTAAATGTTCGTAACACACCTGCACGGAACAATTGTCTCCCACTGTAAGGAACATTCACACCTGATAACTCTTTCAGAAGAATAAATGCTAGGCAATCTTTTATACCCCAGCAACCCAGACATCCCAACCAAAGAATGCAAACATGCTGCTGCGAAATCAAGTCACTTTGGCTATCAGATGCTGCATCAGTGTATTTACAATCCAGAAACTGAAGCCAGAATCATGTGCAGTGTCCATCGTGACATGTCACTGCATTAGCCAAAGGTTAGGAGCTTTACTTCTAATCTATTCACTTTATGCCACTGTAATTTCACACAAAAGGCAGATCCCATCACTGTAATTTTGAATCAGTTTTACATGTCTTGTTTATTTATTTATTGATTGATTGATTGTATTTATTAATTGAGACAGCCTACCTGGACATAAAGCCCCATTTTAGTGGAGACCTGAAGAGAAAAGCTCAAGAGAAAATACAATGTAGAAATAAAAGTACAATGTAGTTAGTCAAGTAAAACACTATACAGTATTACTTAGAATATTTGCATGGATATTGAATAAGAGTGCTAATGATATTTATAAACCATGAAATTAACATTGAGAAGTAGAAAAGGTGGGAAATTAAGAAGTCTAGAATGCAGTGCCATTTGGTTAGGAACGTTTGATTAGGTATGTTTTAAATGCATGTTATTTGCAGTAGCAGCTCAGTGCATCATGTTAGCCTGGTGTATCAGAGGAGCACATCTAAGTATGCATGAGATGTTGGTCAAGTCAGGTTTGGAAAGAATTTAGGTTTGCTATTTGTGTCAGTGTCACTGGAATAGAATTCCACTTCCTAGAGATACAGTTAGAGTAAAGAGTGTCACGTGATGAATTTTTGGATGTGATTATGCTAAGTAACGCACAGAGACACACACACACACACACACACACACACATATATATATATATATATATATATATATATATATATATATACATACATACATACACATATATTTGGGTTACCTTCATTTCGTCGAAAGCCCATTTGACTGACACTCATTTGACTGAGACCAAATGACTGAAACTTCATTTAACTGACACTTAATTTCACTGACAATTAGTATTGGCAGTGTCTAGAGCACTGTAAGGCAAGTAAAAGGAATATGTCCTTTTCCCCACTGAAGAGCGACCCTGGAGTTAGTATATATAGTTAGGGGGTGGGGGAGCGTAGCCCCCCCACTTACTTTCATCTTATATTTTCTACTTTTGGTTTTTATATTATTTAGTAAAACCAAAGTAAGTGGGTGGCTGTGCCCCACACCCCCCCAACTATATATACTAACTCCAGGGTCGCACTACAGTGGAGAAAAGGACATATTCTCTCTATTATACTCTGTATAAGTATTATTGTAGTTTTTTTTGTATGTACCTGTTTTCGTCTGTATTGGAGCTTTTCTCCCCAGGACTCCATTGAAAACGGGTTCTTTTGGCCCAATGGACTATCCTGGTAAACCAACTGCAAATAAATAAATAAATAAATAAATATTATAAATATTCCTTTTACTTGCCTTACAGTGCTCTAGACACTGCCAATACTAATTGTCAGTCAAATGAACTGTCAGTGAAATGAAGTATCAGTCATTTGGTCTGACTAAAATGTTTGTCAGTCAAATGAGCTTTCGACGAAATGAAGGTAACCCATGTATGTATGTATGTATATATATATATATATATATATATATATATATATATATATATATATATATATATATATGTGTGTGTGTGTGTGTGTGTGTGTGTGTGTGTGTGTGTGTGTGTGTGTGTGTGTGTGTGTGCGTGTGTGCGTGTATTATTGAAAAGTATTTTGAGCTATTATTGTGAAATATTGCTGTGGTTATGGTGGCTACCCAAATTTGCACCCTCAATAATTTAAATAAAAATACAGACCATGATACTATTATAATTAAGTGAAGAATAAACTCAAATTCATACACAATTAAACCTTCTTTCTTGGAGTTTTCTATTGGGAATAGTGATGCAGGGAATAGCTTATATGGGTGCAGAGACTCATGCTCAGTGAGACAAATAAATCTGCGTAATCTACTGTCATTGAATTGTATGATACTACTACCTTCTCCATTCAAAAACACAGGTAAGCAAGAAGTAAATATATATATATATACGGATACTAAAAAGAAAATAAAAATGGAGTAATCACAAAAGTCATAAGATATACAGTAAAAGAGAGGTATTATTTGAAAAAAAAACCCTACTCATTGGAGCAGGTCTAAATGGCGTACTGGAACTGCTTAAATATGTTATCAAATCTTCCAGCTCCAACTATGACTCTAGCTTATCTCAAAAGCGCAAAACAATAGTAGTGTATCATGCCATTAGTTAAGAAAATTGAAATGCAGACATTAGGAATGTAATATATTATAAAAAGAAAGTCATCACCTTGCTGAAGGATAAAAAGAAAGTACCAGCAGAGAAAGTTTGTGCAGACTAGGTAGTAAGCAGTGGCATGTGGTAATGAGATTAACTGCTTCTACAAATAAAACTAAAAACTTGAAATCTACCCAATTTCCATTATACCACAAAGCTAAATTAACTTTTTTTTGCCCTCCAACAAGAGCTGGAATAAAGTGAAAATAAAAGGCATTACTACCACTGGGAAAAGTGTATAAATTGGTGAAAGTTTGATAAAAAGGGGAAAGAAAAGTGGCTAGAAAGATGTCAGATAAGAAGAAAACAGGTTGTACTTATCTCATAGCATAAACAAAATGGAGAAGAAAGCATTAAAACATGACAAAGAGATGGGATGGCAGGCAGTGAAAAATGGCTGCTTTGCATGTAACGATGGACAAGATGTATAAGGAAGTAATGAGGATGTGAGATTCCTTGATAAAATATATAAGTAAGACTGGTAAAAGACTTGATAAAATTTAAAAAGCCTTATCAATGCATTTTGATCATACTGAGGTGATCATGAAAGTGAATGGAACATATCATCAGACATGTAGAGCTGGAGGCTTCTTAGGAAGACTCTGATAAAGATAGAGGATAGAGACGGACATGAAAACCTGCTCTTCATTAATAGACCTGAAGGTGCAGAAGGAAAGGTTGACAAAAACTTTATAGTCACACAATTGAACCAATGGATGTGAATATACCAGGAGAAGATACTCCTTGACAGAGCCCACAGAGTGTACCTGTCGGCAGGGCTATTAACGAGATTTCTGAGGCCTGTCATAATAAAAGTGCAAACCTTCCAGCTAAAAGAATGAATTTTGTCTGAGTTGTGGAATAATGGGAAAGATTTTGCAAGGGGGAGAGAGAAGGGTATATACTGATCTGGACTATTCTTGGGGTACTCAACAAAAAAAGAAATATGTTTATACCATTGTTTGAGATACGCCAACAGTCACACCTGAAATTCCAATTATTATATCCTTCCATTTTAAAATATATTTCCCAACTGGAGTTAAAACTTTTTTCTTATCTGAGATGGCTTTGGAGGAGATGAAGAGATACAGACAATCAATACTGCATTGGTAACCAAGAAGAGATAGTAGGAGAGATGGTGGGGAAGACTCAGAAACCCAGGATAAGTAGTTCACGGTCTTTCATATGAAGGCACAGCAAAGGAAAAAGAGAGCTGGAGAAGAATACTGAAAGAGTGAGAGAAAGACTAGAGACGGGGTAGAATGAGCTAATCGATCAGCAGTTTGATGAGACTTTACAGGAATAAGACCAGGAATGAAAACATACGATTATAACCACAGTGGAGCAAAGTAATTACTATTGACATAGCCAGCATTAGGCACCTGCAAAACCTACTGCTGTGGGGGATCCCCAAATCTATTGCTGGGGAGGGTCCCTATTGAGATACAGTCATGCTGCAGGTGGGTTTTTCCTGTGCCCAGCTCTGGTAATCATGCGTCTTGTTTTCCTTTTAATACTTCCTCCAATGAGGAGGTTACATCAGTGAAAAGCTACAATCTATCCGGTCCATTTTAGTGAAGCAAGGATCTGATTGGCTGCAGCAAGATCACAGCACTTCTGCATCTGAGGCTCATGTTGTGGGCTTTGTTTTTAGGTTCCTTTTATAGTAGGAATTGGGACATGACTTTTTTTCATTAACAGCAATGGAATGAAGGAAAAGATTACAGACTTGATTAGCATACTGTATAAGAGCCTCAGAAAAAAAGATCTGAAAAAAGTGTCCTTTTCAGGGAAATTTGAAAGGAATGTAGGTTGCTGTGCTATTCTTAGATATAAAGCAGGAACAAGTCATCTAATGAGGAGGTTTAGAAGGTCTCAAGTATATTTTACTTCAAAAGATAGGTTATTTTTTGTTTTTATGTTTATTTTGTAGGGCTGGAAGAACTTGCAGTTGGATCTTCTACCTTATGACTTGGGCTACTGCTTTAAAATCATACCTCTTAACTGTCCAGAATTTCACAGAATATCCAGATTTTTGCCTCATATTTTTGGTCTGCTCCTCATAAATCTGTACTTTGTTGTACATCACTAAGGACTGAAGTAACAAAATAATTGCAGACATAGATTTCATATGCATGTTAATGTAAAACTTGTTATTTTAACAGATTTGTAAAGTTATATCAGCAATGTTTAAAATCTGTCCATGGTTGTGGTCCTTTGTTCCACCCACATTATTTTTGCTTCACCCAGAATTCTTGTGCTTAGAGGCTGAAAGGTATGCATATTCACAAAGGATTGCCTTTCAGATTTATATCTTGTAGAAAAGGCATGGGCAATAGTGCAAAACCTGATAATCTAGCAACCTTTAGAGTTTATAAGAATTATGGTTAAAATCTGTCCTTGAATCTGGGCATCTTGTACTTGTGTGGGTGGGAAAGGAAAGCAGGAAACATGCATAATATCCAGATTTTCACCTCCTGCAAATGACTCTGTGTTTGGGACTTCTTAAAAGCAAACCTTCAATTACTTGTTGATCTAAATAAATTCCACTATAATCCACCCCCAAGATACGAACTAAAGCTACCAAGTTTGTGTATGTCTTCTGCTTCAACTTAAATAGTTGCATTTATAAGGCATTCCCAGTCCTCACTACATATGATGAGAACTTTAAACAAATAAGCCCCTATGATAGAATGCCTGTATAAATAAACTTAATAACAAGAGAAAGAAATTTTGCGACACTCATAAGAGGTCTCATTTTACACATCTTAACAGTATACTTAAGGAAACTAGCAAAAGAGCTTACAGATACCATAAAGACACTCAAACTGGGTATGAACTTAAAATACTGCTGAGATCAAAAATAACTATATGCTTTTCTATAATTATGTCAGGCACCTAAGAACTAATACCCAGCAATATTCTGAGGTAGTCCACAATAATACTCCTCACTCTCACCTAAAGAAAATAGATAATATCATATCAGACACATTTAGAGTAAATTTTACTCCATCCCACAATTATAAGTATTCCACAAATTCCCCCCTTCAAGCTACCACCTGTAATAACTTTGGAACTAGTTTTATCGGCCCTCTCTACAGCTAAGAACACCTCATCCATGAGTATGGATAATATGCTAGATCACTTAATTTTTAGTACCAATATGGTCTATTGGAACTTCTACTGAACTTCTTCAGTATAAGATGCTACACTGGTTACATCGTAGAAGCCCTAAAACAGCCATCATAATGCAGTTACACAAGGGTGGGCCAACCATGGACAATGGTAACTTTAGATCTATTAGCCTTATTGGCTTTATCTGTAAACCTACAGATTGCCATTATCTTAGACTTCATTAATCTGGGCACTGAAAATCTTTTAGTCATGGACCCTCATTAATTTGGCATTTTCAAAGGCAGGTTCTGCCAATTTCACCTCATTAATTACATTGAAAAATTAATTGAAGCAGTGGACAGTGGTAATGCAGTACATGCTCCATATCTTAATTTAACCAATGCCTTTGCGACTATTCTCCATCAAGGCATTATTGATAGACTTGAAATCTGAGTATAAATCCACATGTTGTGCATTGGATAACTGGTTGTCTTACAAAACCCATGTTGTTAGAGTTGTAGGTGCCACTTATGAAAGCAAAGATGTTACTAGTGGTATACCACAGGGCTCATTGCTTGTTCTTGTTCTGTTTGCCATCTGTTACTCAGACCTTCAAGTCAACATTCGAGGACTGTGGTTATCTAAGTTTGCAGATGACTGTAAACTGGATGTTATTTATTTCTCCACTGACTCACCATTTCTCCAAGATGGGTTATACCATGTTAGCAACTGATGTAAGGACAATGGTCTCAAACAATGAAAAAATATAAATAAAACATTTCCACATGATGCCATATATGTGACATCTCTTTCCAATCAGGCATTGTCTGAAGGGATCTAGGCACTCTTGTTTGTAACTCCTTATCTTTTGACAGTCATATCTCCTTTGCAAGTTGTGAAAAAACCTTCACTCTGGCTCATCTTATTTCCAAATGCATCTCCTTTTGATCTCGGTGTTAATTACCCTATATTTACCTTCGTCAAACCTACTAAGCATAATGTCCCTTTGTGCATATATTTGTTTAAACTTATCACTCAGCTCAGAGATTTTTAACTCAAAAGATCAGTAGCCTTAAGACCCACAGTTATTCGTGCAGACTGATTGCCATTTCTCTGTAATTATAGACTCTTTCACAGTGATCTATTTGTAGCCTTTTAAGCAATGAAAGATCTGGCTCTCCTTGACTTCCTCGTCCTTCAGAGAACAAACATTCCCACAAATCCCGGGCTAAAGGATTGAATCCTTCATTAACAGATAAAGAAAACACAATTGCAGGATCAGTTCATAATTCAATGTAACTCCCCTCTCTGGAACCAACATTCTACATGTCAACCAGTGTAGCACCCTGCCATGATAGCTCTATAATTTGTGGGTAGCTGTAAATTCTCCCACAGCCTACCTTGCATTGCTCTCCTTATAGCTGGATGGAACATTTGAAATGGTTTATTGACAAGACTTATAAGTGTAGAATGACTGCCTAGAACTTTCCTATGAACCTATTACGCTGAAAATGGTCAAACCATAACACATAACAACATCAGTAAAAATTTATGGAGAGGTACACAGTAATTTAAACTTTTATCAATTAGTATGTGCCATATTCAGTCCAGGTGCATGATTATACTACTGAATGCATTACAGATCTGACGCGATGTATACAGGGTGACATTTTGCAGCCTTCAGACACATTAAGTGAACCACACTCCAAATGGATAGATGTGGGTCTGAATGGAGAGATGAAAAGCCAGCAAGGGAGAGTAGTAGTGCTGAAACTGAATTCATCCTCAAGTCTTGGTGAGTACTTTCATGAGGTGGACCCTGTTTTTCACAAAATTTCAGCAAGGTGATACTGATATATAGACTTTATGTAGCATATATCATGGACAGAAGTAAGTTAAAAATTAAAAAGATAGCTGGGTGCACAAGACCCAGGATAAAAAAGTGCCCACTCCTGGGAGGCACACTGGTGCCAGGACTGGAAAAGATGACAGTGTAGAATCCTCAAAATACAGAAACATTCCTACAGTGTGGCCAGGCCAGGCCCAGGGTGAGGATGCCCCCCCCCCCTTTGTAGATGGAAGTAGTAGTCTAGAAAAATCACAAAAACTGATAGGCCAAAGAAGAGCATACAGACGATAAAGTGGACTATTGACGATAAGAAAGAAATTATGTATTGTTACTGTAATGCAAAAAGCCCAGAATTTACAGACACAAGATATAGAAAACGATTAAGAGAGAAACTAGAGGAAAGAAAAAGTCTTCCACGAGAAAAACTGTCTGAAGCTTTAAATAAAAATTTGTATTCATTAATACAACAGATTTGTGAAAAACAGTATATAAATCAAGAAACATTGATCTGTTTGGAAAAAGAAGCATCTGAGGAAGTGTGAAATATAAACAACAAAACCTAGAGATTGTTGAAAAGTATAAAAAAGAAATATGGACAGGGGAAAGAAAGTGAAATTTTATATGGTGCAGTATTTATGCAAAGGAGAAAGTCAAATTAATCAATATAAAGAAAGCAGCCCCAAAGATATTCAAAGAGAAATACAGGCAAAGGAATCCAGATGTGGAAAATTTCACAATAAAGAAAATAATGTTATAAAGAGGAAATGCAGAAAAGAAGATTAGTAAAGTATAAGTTAAAAAAAATAGAAGGTGAAGTTATGGAGTGTCTGCGAATTGAAGGATTTGGTGTAGAAGGTCTAACACAGGTTACATCAGAGCAAGATGGAGCGAGTCTACAAAGTAAGGAGAAGCAATAAGATCAGGGGACATCTGAAAAATATGGACATTTGAAAGAAAAAGAGGTTTAATATGGTGTAATATTTATACAAAGTAGAAAACAAAATTAACCAATACAAAAAAGAGCAGCACCAAAGATATTCAAAGAGAAATACAGGCAAAGGAATCCAGATATAGAATACATTGCAATACAATAAATAAGAAGACCATGAGGAAAAGTAGAAAAAGAGATTAGCAATGGAGACATCAAAGAAATAGAAACTGAGGTCATGGAGTACCTGCGAAGTGAAGGATTTAGTGTAGAATATCTAATTCAGAAAGCACCACAACAGGATCAAGCAATGGACATCCAAATTAAGGGGAAACCAGTGGAACAAGAAGCAATTGGTCAGGTGCCATATGAAGATGGAGCCTTCCACAGGAAACCAGTATAACAAGGGAAGGAACAGGAAACTGAGGAAACTCTGATGCAGCCAATGTTGAGGAGTGATAGGCAAGTAAGTTCCCATATGAAAGAGCAATGGATGGCACAGGATGAAATTGAAGAGAATGTGCCACGGGAAGATGCTACAGAACTTTCTATAGAATGCCTGCAGGAAATGGAAAATAAAAAATATGCCCTCAGTTTAGAAGAAATGAGCTAAGAGAAAAGCTGCTTGATTTAATGGAGATAGACATATTAAGATTAATGAAAGAAATAGACTGCAGAAGGTCAATAAAACCCAAAAAGTCAGAAGTTTGGTAAAACAAATGAACACAGTAATTAGGACTGTCCATAGAGATTCATGTGATATAACAGAAGTAAACAAGATATATTACTGTGCAGCTAAATTAATAACTGATAAAGTTCTACCACAAGAACACAGGGTAGTGAAGGAATGGAAGGGGAGAAATCAAATACCATCGTGGAAGTATTAAATAGAGAAAACTATAAAGCAATTAAGACAAGAAGTGTCACTGTTAGAAAAATATAGAAGAGAGAACATATCAACAAAAATACTAAGAAAGATAGACGTAATAAAAGCAATGCACAGTATTAGAACAGACCAGGATCTATCATGTACTATCACAAATAAGCTAAAAATCTCAGCACAGATGGAAAAACTTAGAAGATACACAGATAAATATAAAGGAAGAGTACAAAATAAGCAGTTTATTGATGACCCAAAAACGTTTTATAGAGAGTTGGGAAACAAGGTAAAGGAACTGAAAGACCAAAAAAAAAAGAAGAAATAGATACATTTTGGAGAAGTATTTATGAAGATCCTGTGGAACATAACAAAGATGCTAAATGGACAGAAGAAGTAAAAGAAAGAATGAGAAGTTTAAAGGTACAGGATATGAAATGGGATGAAGTAACAGCCAGAGGAATTGAAACAAAGTTACGAAAAGCCTCCAATTGGAAAACCCCATTCCCAGATGCAGTACCTAACTTCTGGTTAAAAGTATTAACATCTTTGCACAAAGATTTAGCTATGAGTAAGAACTATTTATATGCGCACCCTGAACAGACACCAACCTGGCTAACAACAGGAAAAACAATGATACTACTTAAGAGTGAACCTGCAAGCTACCCTAAACACTATAGACCAATAACTTGCCTTCCGACGACGTATAAACTATAAACTAGAATTGATGCCAACAGACTTTATAGTCATTTAGAAGAAAACTCAATTATGGGAATAGAACAAAAGGGCAATAAAAGAAAGTCATATGGAACAAAGGATTATTTGTTGTTAAATAAAGTCATAGTGGAGAACTGTAAAAAGGGGAAGAGTCTAAGTATGGCATGGATTGACTATAAAAAAGCATTTCATAGTATCCCACAGTCATGGATAAAAGAGTGCATAAAAAGTATAAGATACACCCTACACTGATCAACTACATTACAGTGACCATGAAACAGTGGCAGACCACTTTGCAATTAAGCCATGATAAAGGACAAATTATTATTCCAGGGATAAAAATTCAAAGGGGGATATTCCAGAGTGACTCTCTGTCACCACTATTATTCTGTCTTGCCCTTAACTCATTAAGCTATCTACTTAACAGCTTAGGCCATAGCTATAATTTGACTCTTAGAAAACAACAAAGTGTAAAAACCTGTCATCTTCTCTTTGTCACTGATTTAAAACTGTATAGCTCATCAGATGAGGAACTGAAAGCACAACTGCAAGTTGTCAAAACTTTTTCAGATGATATACGAATGCCATTTGATCTTGATACATATGCAAAAGTAACCTTTAAGACAGGAAAATTGCAGCACCAAGAAAACATCAGTTTGGGACAAGAATGCGATATAAAAGAACTTGAACAAGAGGGAGTGTATAAATATTTGGGAACTGATGAAGGATTAATAAAACATGAACAAATGCGAATAAAACTTAGTAAGGAATACTTTAGAAGACTTAAATTAATCCTGAAAACAGCATTGATATCTAGGAAGAAAATCCAAGCTATAAACCAATTTGCTCTTCCTGTCCTAACTTACAGTTTTGACTGGCCCCAAAACATGTTGGATGGATTAGACAGGAAAACAAGAAGGATGCTTCATGCTCACCAAATTATTTATAAAAATCAGTGCATATCAAGATTATATATTCCCTGTTCCGAAGGAGGGATGGGCCTCCTTGAAATTGATTAAATGTATAGATCTGCAGTGTTGGGACTATACACATATCTGCTGACCTCACAAGACCCAAACATAGTGAAAGTTTTGAAACATCTTCTTCTTCTTCTTTCAGCTTTTCCCAGTTAGGGGTCGCCACAGCAGATCACCTGTCCGCTCATGATTGGCAGTGGAGTTTTACAGTGTCGAGTTGCCAGCCCGGTGCCCAACCTTCCACGGAAGGCACATACATGCACACACTCACACCCAAGGCCAATTTGGAGTATCCACTCCACCTACAGCATGTCTTTGGGATGTGGGAGGAAACTGGAGCACCCGGAGGAAACCCACGTGACCACAGGGAGGACATGCAGACTCAGAACAGAAGGTACCCCAGCTGAGGATTGAACCAGAGAATCTCTTGCTTTGAAGTGACAATGCTAACCACTGCACCACCGTGGCCGCCCTTGAAAGTTTTGAAATATGAAGAGAATAAATCTAAGATGACTTCCCTGCCTAATCTAGCAGAAGCATATCAGCGTCAAGCAGGAATGGAAATCAAACCAGAAGTAGATAAAATTCAGACAGCAACTGAATGTGCCAAAAACAAAAGAAAGAATATAAGGTGAAGGACCAGAAGAGAAGGCAAGAAATGTGGAAAATGCATAAATATAGTTGCAAGTATAGAAAACTTCTGGAATTACCTCAAGTTAATTAGGAGGAATGCAGGAATGGTTAAGGGGAGCTGAATTTAAACCAGGAGATGAAAGGTTAATATTGGTGGCCCAAGATAGTGGACTGCGTACTTGCTAGTTTACAAAGTCCATTGAACATGCGGGAGAAACAGACAAATGTAGGTTTTGTAAAACCGAATTGGAAACAGTCGCACACCTCGTTGCTGGTTGTGACATATTAATGGCAGAAGGACTGTATACTGAAAGGCATAATAATGTAGCAAGATTGTTGCATTGGGGATTATGCAAACATTATGGTACTGAAGTGGCTGAAAAACACTGGAAACATGAGCCACAAAGCATCATAGAAAATGATGAAGTTTACATCACATGGGATCATCCATTACCAACAGTTCAAAAGACAGATGATAGAAAACCAGATATAGTGATCCATGAAAAGAAGACAAAAGTAGCATTGATCATTGAAATCGCCACACCCAGTGACTACAGTGTCTTGTGTACAGAGAGACACAAAGTCATAAAATATCAGGGTCTGCAGGCAGAAACAACAGCAATGTGGAAGAAAGATACCCAAACAGTTCCAATAGTAGGAGGAGCAACAGGTCTTATAAAAACGGGTCTACAGTCATATTTAGATATGTTATCAATACATGTAACCCCAAATGAATTGCAGAAGGAGTCATTACTGGGTGCATTGCGGGCGCTGCAAAGAGCACTTTTGGCTGATATCAAAGATTGAAACAATACTAATTTCATGAATTTTAATCGCACCTTGATTTAGGAAAGAGGTCCATTCGTGTCATGGTATTAGAAACTCAAAAGACTTGGAGAAATTAAAAAAAGAAGACAAAAGTAGTATTGATCACTTAAATTACCGCACCAGTGACTACAGTGTCCTGTGTACAGATAGGCACATAGTCATAAAATATCAGGAATTGCCGACAGAAACAAGAGCAATGTGGAAGAAAGATACCCAGATAGTTCCAAAAGTAGTAGGAGCAATGGGTTTTATAAAAAAAGAATCTACAATCATATATAGATATGTTACCAATACATGTAACTCTGTACAAATTGCAGAAGGAGTCATTACTGGGCACATTGTGGGTGCTGCGAGGAGCACTTCTGGTGGACATCAAAGATTAAAACAATACTAATTTCATGAACTTTATTCATACTTTGACTTAGGAATGGGGTCCATTTCCGTCATGGTATTAGAAACCCGAAAGATTTGGAGAAATTAAAAAAAGTCCAGTGATTATTGAGTAGAATTATAGGGTTTGAAGGCTGATCAATTTAGAAATATTTCTGGAATAGTCATTATATTCTATTCCGTAAATGTTGCATAGAGAAAAACCTCTGTGTGGTCTAGAAGGCAAAGTTTGATCAAGTTCTGTTTTAATGTCTTTGCCTGGAATACATTGGTGTGGGGCTGATACCAGATCAGAGAACCTAATGCTAACAGTAAATATCAACAAGAGATAAAAAAGTTTGACATACATTACATAAACCATCCATAGTTTCTCTTACAACGAGTAGAAGTCACTCATTAATTAAATTCCTTCCTTTAAAATGTTGTTCTGGCCTGATCTATAAGACTGTGTTTGATCTGGGTCTATTTCAAGTAATATGTCTTAACATTTTTCCTTCAAAAAACAAGTAATCTCCGTGGTATCCCCGAAGTCTCAAAACAACCCACTAATGTGTAGTGTGTCCAAAAACAAAACAGTGTAAGAAACTTCTCTGTGTGGAAGATTTTCAGTCCATATATTTCTAGTTAATCACTGTATATTAATCAGATCAGACAGTAGTAGTATAAGTAGCAAACATAAACTCGTCTTAAGTCAAAACTAAACAAAACAAAAAGTAATAATAGAAAATACATAATTGTACAGCATTACTACGTATTCGAAAGTAATCCAAGCAAGGCAGGCAGTCTGTTTCCAGTCGAAAATCCTTTATTAAGTAAAGGACTTAATAAAGGATTTTCGACTGGAAACAGACTGCCTGCCTTGCTTGGATTACTTTCAAATACTTAGTAATGCTGTACAATTATATATTTTCTATTATTACTTTTTATTTTGTTTTGTTTTGGCTTAAGACGAGTTTACATTCGCTACTTATACTACTATTGTCTGATCTGATTAATATATAGTGATTAACTAGAAATATATGGACTGAAAATCTTCCACACAGAGAAGTTTCTTACAACATTTTTCCTTCACTGACCAAATACTGAAAGCTAGTTAACAGTCAAAAACATGGATGCTGATTAGACAGATCATCCTTTAGGCATACCCATTGAAAATCAAGCATTCTTATAGCAACCAGTCTAGTGCCTATTTCTATTAAAAGCAAAAGGTACAGCTGTCATTTTTTCTTTCAGCAAGTGGATGAAAGGGAGAGCAAGCAACAGAGTGGAAGATTGTCCTCTTCTCTCTATAAAAGGACATCAAATAATTATTTCAGACTAATGTTTAGGGTGTCAGGAGTCAACAGATGTCTTCATGTAGACAGTAGGATGCCTGCACACTTTAGACACCTTAAAAATCTCTCTCTCTCTCTCTCTCTTTGTATGTATATGTGTATATGTGTATGTATAGACACACACACACACACACACACACACACACACACACACACACATGAAACTATTTACCATAATACACTATGTCAGCATTTTGTACTTCCGTGGTGGTGCATTGGTAGCGTTGTTGCCTCACAGCAAGAGGTTCTCCCGTTCGCTTCTCAGCTGGAGTGCGGAGAGTGCCTTCTGTGTGGAGTCTGCATGTCCTCCCCGCGGTTGTGTGGGCGTTTGAAAGACATGAGTAAATGGGCACATGCACACACATACACGCGCACACACACACACACACACACACACACACACACACACACACACACACACACACACACACACACACACACACACACACACACACACACACACACACACACATGAAACTATTTACCGTAATACACTATGTCAGCATTTTGTACTTCCGCGGTGGTGCAGCGGTAGCATTGTTGCCTCACAGTAAGAGGTTCTCCCATTCGATTCTCGGCTGGAGTACGGGGAGTGCCTTCTGTGTGGAGTCTGCATGTCCTCCCCGCGGTTGGGTGGGCATTCGAAAGACATGCGTAAATGGGCGTGCCTTCGTTGAAGGTTGAATGTCGAGCTGGCACCTCGGCGTTCGTGAAAATCTACTGCCAATCATTAGCAGACCGGAGTTCCGCTGTGGCAACCTCTAACTGGGAAAAAGCCGAATGACAACAACAACAACACTATGTCAGCATTTTCATGTACATATCCAATGCATGTGCAGTGTATTATGAAACTGCCTCCCTCCAGCCATGGAACACTGTGGTAAAACACTACAACAAAACAAGGATCAGATATACTATACCATTATTTAAAAAGAAGGATTTAAATAGTAATAATCAACTCCTGTGTGTTAATAATGCAGGTTTACCCATGATTGTCTTACTAATTTGATCACTTGGACTTGGCCCTTATGAACAAATCACACCAGCCAGGGATTAACCCTGCATTACATACATCCATTCAATGACTATCACTAAAATCTGGCACATGGATGGCAGGTACTCACTTATAACAAACCACTACCTTTACTACAAATCTGAGTGACACCATATTAGATTAAAAGATATATTTTCAAATACCTCTCTCAAATCATGCAGGGACATCTTACTCCATTAAGACATGAAATGACCTCATCTTTGGCTGACTGTCACTGTAATCACCTTATCCCTTATAATATCCACAGCATTTAAATGCTCTGATGATTTACTGTATAACAACTCATGTCCCCTCAATAGCAGTATATGTGAAGTATAATGTTTATGTTTATATAGTTTGATTACTTTTATATGAATGTAAACTTGCCTGTTTCACAAGTGATCATTCAGTAAAGGGGGTTGAACACCAAAAAAAAAAAAATAGAACATATATTTAGAAATACTGAAAATCTTTAACTTTTAGTACTTTTGTTTCCCTAGTGTTCACATTACCTCACTGCATACTTCACGAGTGCAATAAATGATTGAAATTCTCAACACTAATTTCCATTTTTACTACTTTTTTCAGATTACACCTAATACATTCTGTGGGGCATCATCTACCCCAGTAATTCAGCAAATTGTAATTAATTAATTAATTAATTAATTAATTAATTAATTAATTAACATGCCAACTTGATTCATTCATAACTCACAGTTCAATATATGGATCCTCCAATGTGATTGTATTAGCATTAAATCTGTGGAAATACATACTTGAATGCACTTGACACCACTGCTCTTTCTGAAACATGGAAAAAGCCAACAACAAAAAGTATCAATCCACACTTTCCCTACTATAACACAATGCGCTTTGAATGCTAAATGAAAATAGGAGCTAGGTGTAAGCTTCTAATTACGTATGACACAAACTATGTCATCACTACTACATCTTCCACAGCAGATGAAGTCTGACCAAACTGTGTAATAATTGAGCTCCACCTACCTAAAAAAAGCACTCTTGACAATAATTACCTCTTTGCTCCACCCATTTCCCACTCAAAGATTCACAGATCTCAAACATATTCAAAGGTTGAGTCTTATGACCAATTACCCCTTGCCAGAACCCTTCCTCAGGCCACACCTCCTTTCTCCAGGAGGGCCATACCAGTCAATTCCTTGGTAAATTTTTTGAAAACCTACCAAGTGATCTACATTATGTTTAAAGGAAGGTAGTGAGTCACTGTGTTTAACATGCAGAGAAACTTATTTGATAGATTAAGGAGGCCGTGGGTTGTAAACCAATCCCTTCACTAGATTTTATTTATCTCTTGATAAAGATTTACTGTAGGTACCTGGTTTTAGTATTAGTGGGGCTTTTGGTCTTACAGAGGACT